>NC_034413.1:59714432-59878918 GCF_002078875.1 Numida meleagris | reverse complement strand
CCGGCCTCCCAGCGCGGGCCGGGGGCTGCGGGGCGGGGGGAGTGCGGAGCCTCAGTCCCTGCCGCGGAGCCCAGCGCTGGCTTTGCGAAGGGCGGGAGCCCGTTTCCAAGGAGCGTTTTTAGAAGGAAAATCAAACTTGGGCCGTGCGTGTGCACTGCACGGATTGCTGTCAGCTGTCACTAATAGAAGCCGCCCGGGGGTGTAAAGAGGGTCAGGGAGAGATCAGCTAAAGGGAGAAACGCTATCCCCGTGCCATCGCCGGTCTTTTCTCTGGCTCTGTGGAGGGACAAACAGCGCAGCAGTGCACCATCGCATCGCAGTCCCGCTCTGATCACAGCGATTAATGTAAGCGCAGTGCACTGCACCTACACCACGGTAAGGCGCTCAGAATTAGCGCCTGCATTTCGTGCCTCCTGCTAACAGGTTGTGAATGGAAAGCCCGGAATGTAAAAAAAGAAATAATGCTAAAAATCCAATCACTCGGACATCCTGTAAGCTAATAAGAGCACGTGAAGGCGGCAGGCTTAGTGCTTCACAGTAATTAATTTGACAGCGAAGAGCTAACAAGAAAACAACAGCAGAGCAGCGGTGAGTGGTGCATAGAGGTCACTGTCACACGAGAGCTGAGGGTAAACATGGCCATTTTGGCCCATCTCTGCTGCCCGCTGCTTTGCCTTTTTTCCTCCTCTTTCAGCAAACTGCGGGCATTTCGCATATTCAGACCTTGGGAAGACGCATCTTCTCCAGCAGCCGCCAACAAATGAACGCACTGATTAACCTCTCCTTACTGACAGTGCATCCGGGGGCCGCTGTGGTGCTCCCTCCCAGAGCAATGAAGGCAGTGGCGTTGGTTCTGCGCTTGGCTCAGGGAGCATGGCTCAGTGATGGAGCCGTAGCGCTCTGTTCATTTTCAGCCCTCGGTTCTCTCCCCTGGGCACAGACCTGTTGCTGGCACACCGCAGCTGAAGGAGCAACAAGGAGGTGGTAGCTTCACGCTCCCCACCTCCCCCCATCCTCTGTTTGCTCTGAGCGCATCTGTGTGAGGCTCTGCATTCACACACACCACTCTAACTGGCTGCTCACCATCTGATTCGGGGTCACACGTCTCCATGCAATAAACGCAGGGGAAGCCAGGAAGGGAAGAGCCGGGATGTGTGCTGGGTGGGCAGCACCGTGCAGCCAGGATGCTGCTGTGCAAGGTGCAAGATGCAGCACTGAGGGCATTTCCTGCAGAAATGTCCAAGTCTCCTGGCTGGAGTCTGATGCTTATTAAAGCTGCTGGTGTAGGGAGATGGGGATGTGCCCCGTGCCTCATCCTTTGCAAAGCTGTGTGCTCCAAGGCACCGTGCTGCTCCAGTGCTTCCCACAGCCCTTTGCTGACTTCCCCCAGGGCAGACGGTGCAGGTTCTGCTCTGGGGGCAGCTCTGTGTGCCCTGGACCAGAAGGATGCTCTGAAGCAGAGGACGTGACTGTGGCATGGGGCAGCTACCCCCAGGCTGTATCTTCACAGTGCCGTCAGTGGGGCTGTAACAATTTGCATGGCCAAGGCTCTGGCTCCCACTATGATTGCTCCAGAACCTTTTGTGCTCTTAAACCAGCAGCGATATCTGTTAGGTAACCTTCCTAATCCCTCTGAGGAAGGATTTTCTTTACTGATGGCTGAACTGCCTAAAGCTTCATATATAAGAGGCCTGGTTTGCACTACAAACAATTCCCCTTTGATACCAGCAAACACAAGTTCTACTACCGCAGGCATCTTTTTCTGCAAGCATTTCCCCAAATAACATAGGCTATACTGGCAAAAGCACTTTTTCTGCTCATATAGCTGCATCTACACAGGGGGAGTTGCGTGTAGTGGAATGCAATCTGTTTGAAATGGCACTTCAGAAGAGCACTGCTATCCTGCAGGAGTTTCAAGGCTAGACCTTGGAATGTGCACTGCTGCCCCATGTCTGGAAGAGCTCTGTGCAGGGTGGCCTCTGTCATTGTGCTTTAACTGCAGAGACATGGTTACAGGGCAGTGGTCCATTTGAGATTTCTATTCATGCCCTTCTTTTGCTTCATACGAAAGTGATTCCTCACTACCCATAAATGAATCAGAGAATCATTAAGATTGGAAAGGACCACTAAGATCACCCAGTCCAACCATCAGCCCATCCCCACCGTCCCCACTAACCACATCCCTCAGAGCCACATCTATACAGTTCTTGAACACTTCCAGGGACGGTGACTGGCCCCAGTGCTGACCCCTGGGGAACACAGGTAGTGACCGGTCGCCAGCTGGATTTCACTCCAGTCACCAAATGCTTTTAAAGCAACTGAAAAAAAAAAAAAAACAAAAAAACAAAAAACAAAAAAACACACAACACTGGAAGTTTCAGAAGCACCTTAGATTTGTAGAAGGAGGAGTCCTATTGGAAATCAAATGGGTAAATGCCATCCTAAAAGGACTGGGATGTTTTCTGAACTGGCAAAGGCAGACCTAACTCATGGAAAAAAAAACAGCAAGAGGTTCCCTGTGCTCCTTGCGCTCCTTTAATGGCAGACACGTCTGAAAGAGCACCTAATGCAGTCCAGCCCAGGTGTCAGGCAAGAAGGGGGCACGGAGGCCAGAGGGAGGACAGGACTCCGGTGGGATCTGACAGCCCCAGCCCATCCCCCTGCCCGGCCCCATTACCTGTGGTGCCACAGGGCAGCGTCCCAGCCTCTTCTCCACCCCTCGTGAAGGTTTGGATCCGCACTCCTGCCCTGGGACACAAAGCGCAGGTCTTTGTCCCGGTGCACAAGGCAGCGCCTTTCAGCAAAAGGATGGGCTTCAGCATCCAAAGGAGAAGGACCAGACACCGTCAGGTGGGTACACCCTGTAACATTCAGAGTGTATCTGCAGCTCCGGGATGGCCCAAAAGCACTCCTGTTTTCCTCACTCACTTTGTCCTCGGCAGCCCAAAGCCGTACTCTTATAACCAGGCAGTGACTTCCTCTGAAGTTGCTTGTATTGACCTAAATAGGTTGGGGCGGGTGAGGACACACAGACGAGATGAAAAAGCCGTGCTGGTTGCCCAACAAAGAAGTGTCTGCTTTGTGGTGAGCACTTTTAACATATAAGCACTTTTAACATATTGTTAAAGAACACGATTTTCATGTTTAAGTTCACACCAAAAGCCTTGCAAAGGAGCAAAGACAGTGAAAATAAAATCTGCATTTAAGTGGTAAACAAAACAGTTAAAACTTCTCATAATGTGAGCGCTGCACACCGAGGCAATGCATTTCAAAGGCGACCGGCGTATTTCATCCGTGCACCCAGCTGTGATACATTGAGCAGACGAGGGACGTGAGTACCAGGACAGAGCGGTGCTAGCATCGGCTGTCCTGAGAAAAGCAGCCATTGTCAGGGAGCGGGGACGGGATGGAGAGGCTTCCCACTGATTTGAAATAGAGCTGAGAAGCAAAAGATGGCTGGCACTTCGCAGTGCCGTGGGGAGGTGGGGTACAGAAGCTCCAGCCGCCTCCTGGTGGACCATCGGTGGCACCCGGTGAGCACCAAGCACAACGTGAAGGAAGCCAGAAGCCCTGTGCTCAGGCTGATTTCCTTCTCCACACCCCATTTTCACAAGCCGTACACTGAAGATAACAGCATCCAACCTTTGTAAGTTGCTTTAAAACCAAGCTGGGAAAAGCAGTGTACAAGAACTCACTCTGTTCAGAGTGACGCTGACAGCCTGGCCGCGGTACCGTCTGTCAAAAGTCATTTTCAGTCTATCCACATTTATATTGCCAGAGTTTGTTTCCTGTACACTTTTTGTTGCACCAAACTCAAGCTATTATACAGCGCGGCTCTTTAGTGGGCATGGTGGGGATGGGCTGATGTCTGGACAAGGTGATCTTGGTGGTCTTTTCCGGCCTTCATGATTCCATGATTCTCTAACATTGGCCATTCCGTGGCACTGAGCGGCACGGCTTAGGGATGGGGCTCAGTAGGGCTGGACTCAATCATCTGGAAGGTCTTTTCCAACCTACACATTTCTGAGATTCTTCCAGAATGCCCCAAAATCAAACACCGTGGCTCAGGCTGCCGCCTTCAGACCACTGAGATGTTGCTCAAAGATTTTGTAAGGACACAGGAGTTTTCCAATCCCCCATTCACAAACAGATTTGTTCTGCTGTCTCCCTCACCCCTATCTCCTCAGCAGCGCACTCCTCCACAGCCCTTTCCCATTTCTGAGCAACATTTATTGCTGTGGTTTCGGTCCTGACTGCAACGTTATTAAGAATAAATCATAGTATGTTGAAATATTGCTATGAAATACACTATACAAGGGTAAGACAACAAAGTGCAGCTCTGAAGATAGCACGAACAGGAGCGCATGGATCACATTAAGCAGAAATTGGGCCCACAAGACAGACACAGGTACTGAAACACTGGGGGGGGGGGGGGGGGGGGGGTGTGCAAAGAAGCAACAGGAAAGTGCACTGTTTTGGGTTTTTTTCTGCTTAAAAGATGAGAGAGAAGGCCTAGGGGAGGGGAATGCATGAAAAAGAAAAGGATGAGCCTTTTTTTTTTTTTTTTGGCTACTCCAGGTGGGGTTTTCCTCTGTTTAAATGCTGAAGGACAGAAAGATTTTAAATTAAAATCTTAATAAATATAGCCCTGAGGCTAGTAACATTATTACAACCAAGATGATTACAGCAACCAAGCCACAAAAGAAATGTATATATATATATTTATTTGAAGCATAATAAGCCTCAATATTTAGTCGGGAGAAAGCTAGGCAGCTAACTGACTTCCAAACTAGAGAACTTTGCATTCCGCTGCGCTGAAAGGATAAACCAGAACCATGCATATTTTGCAGGGCTTGGTTTCACTCCTGTGCAGGATAGCGTTATTACTGCTTCTATTTAAATACATATATATATCAAATGTAATGTACACACATGAATTACAATTACTCGGATCACGTGTGCGAGGGCTGGCAGGAGAGAAGGCCAAGTTTGCAATCTGCAGTAGGGAGATCATTTGGTGCCTTCCTTGTGAAAGAGCGGCCCAGGTCCTCCAGCTCGCTCCAGTGAACAAGGCGTGTTCTCCTTGAGATAGGTCTCCTTTCAGCTGAGTCTAGGCTGAAGACTAGGTACCACAGTTTGACTCCGTGTTGGTTTTTTTTGTTTTAATTATGGGAATATTTTAATAAAGGATAGAGGGATGCAAAGGAAAGGATACAAGCTGATAAAGATGATTAAATCATAGAGCAACTGCGGAGTGGGTCATGAAGTGTTATAATCCCCAACTCCCCTCTGCTTTCTGCCTCAATGTGTTAATGCATCACACTTTAGTACAGTGACACTTTCAGCCCTAGGTGGAAATTCACACATGATGAAGAGGTGGAGGAGGATTTCCAGATGGTCAGACCTTGGGGAGTGCGAAAAGGTGGGGGGAGGAAGGGAGAAACTGCTGAAGGAAATCGGACTTTGGTCACATCAGTAATTTCCAGCTGAAAATGAAATAATAATAATAATAAAAAAACACAACCAATGATCCCACATCAGAGCCAGGTGCGCTCAGGTTTGGATGATGTGCATAACAATTCCTCACTGCTGCTGGTCATGGAAGATCCCTTGAAACCACTGCCTTGTTTGTGGGTAACGGTGAAAGGTGCGAGCTTCATTTCCTAGGCCAAGTCTCAATGAGGGTACCACAGCATCCCAATGCGGGCCCAATTAGTTGTTTCGTTCTCCACAGCTCCTCTTTACTAGAGGCGAGTGGTACTTGCTCTGAATCACACACAACCCCCCCTCCAGCAGATGCATTTGGCCACCACATGTCCTCCAGGGCCCTCTCCTGCAGGCCAACAGCTCCAAGTGCAGCAGAGGGCACGGAGACAGCACACGCAAGGCATGTAGCTCGTGGGTCACCATCACACCCCAGAACAGGCCCCGCTCCCCTTCAGGAGAGCATAAGGCAGCAGCTGCTATCACGCAGCTGGACTGCTCTAGGAAGACCTCATTTACTGTGGCCTTTGGGGGGGAAATGGGAAAGCAGTCATGGTGCAGAGTTCAGGGGTCTGCTCCTCCTGGATGAGAGGTGCTAGCATTGTGCGAGGAGTTAGCACTGGGTGGTACCCTGCACAGTCACAGCTCTCCTCTCGTGTCACAGGGGACCTTTAACATGGTCACTTATTTTGGCAAACATCCTTTGGAGAAGGGAGGTCTCCTTAAAGTGGTGTAAAAAGGAAACAGTATGTAGGACAGCTCCAGCCCCGTTCCTAAGGGCTCTCCCTCTCTTCTGAGGTGTTCCTGAATCAGACTGCTTCCACTACCACAAACTGGACACGAAAGATGCCAGCGGCATCCAGCCAGGATGGAAAGCACCGTTTTATTCATTATCATCAGTATGAACGCAGCTCCTGCATGGTAACAAATTAAATGGAGTGGAGACTGGTGAATGACTTGGACAAATGTCACGAGAAACGAGGCGGCCGCACACTGTTTGCACTTCAGGGAAGTGTTTGTTGAATGTCCACTCCCTGACACTCCCCCTACAAACCACACTGTGCACACAGGTCAGGAAAACAGAAGAGAAAACAGAAGGTGCTTTGCCTGCATTCAACAGCTGTAAAATCCATGCGCTTACATGGGAGGAGGTATTCAGCATCAGTTAATTGATTTCATAGGTCAAAATCAGGGATGTTGCAGCAAAAGATGAAGGAACAATCAAGCACCTGGTGTAGCAGCGATTCCCATGAGGATATATCTGGGATGTTGAGGTGCCTGTTCCAGGCTTCAGCAGGCCCACAGCCTCAGAGTCTCAGAAGCCCAGGACGGACGCTGCAGGCTTTAAGCATCTTGCCACGACTGAATGAGCAGCTCTGACTTCTTTCCCTGATGGACTCAGCGCAGCAGGTGCTTTCAGCCTGCCCACCTTCCAGATCAGGTGTCCAAAAACACAGCAGTAGATGTAATTTTTTTTCCTTCCCTTTTTCTAAAAGAGCTCAATGTGGGTGGAGAGTACAGCAGCAAGCTATTTTTGATCATACCTTCATTTAGTCAGGAGTCCAATGGTTCTTGGGGCGTGGGGGGGGACGGCTCAGTCCCCCTCCTCTGCCTGACAGGAGTCGAGGAAGGAGCAGGCCACAGGGTGGTATGGCACAGGGGTGCTCAGAAGCCCCTGCTGAGTCAGCACAGGCTCCAAGGGCATGCGATGCCACCAGCAGGGCTCCAGGCAGGCTGCTCCAAGAGGCACGAGGCCAGGCCTCAGGCTTCCTACCCCACCAGCCAAAACATCTGCAAGCACCTCATCCTCAGAGGAGGGAGGCAGGCCGGCCGCTCCCCAGTGAGCACACTGCTGGGAGAGGTGGTGTACTGACTCCCCGCAGGAGCAGGGGCTGGAGCCATGTGAAACCCCCCATGCTTGGCCCTCGCCTTTTGAGTGAGGAAGGTGGTGGTGTACACAGAACAGGACAACATTGCCAGCCACCCTGCCTTTCTCTGACAAGAACGGACCCACGCTCTGCTGCTGGAGGAAAGCCAGGAGCTGAAACTGTAATGCCCAAGGGATGCTCAACCCTCCAGCAAGGCAGGTTTAAGAAGCTGCATTCCCCAGTGCCTCCTTCAGCAGCAAGACAGCCTTAGTGGGTAGGATAGCTGCCATTTCAAGGGGATGCAGGACAGGGGCAGCTCTGCCACAAAAGACAGAGATTTGACATTTGTAGCGGTTGCTGAGAACAGGCACTGCAATAGCCCACAGGATCCCAAGCCCATTTAAGTTTGCCTCCTTAACACTGGAAGAGGGTGTGTTCCCTCACACCAAACCATTGCTGCAGCTGCCATGCCAGCAGCCCCCAAAACAAGAGCAGGTATAGCTGCCCCAGAGCCCAAACCACTGCACAGGTCCTCAGGTAAACAGGTCCTCATCCTTTCTGCTCTTTGAAAGGGTAGGAAGGGTTTCCACACCAGCCATGGTCCCAGAGCAAGGCTGCCACCTCCTGCAGGCCTCCAGCTCAAGCCTCTCAGGCACCTGAAACAGATCAGAACAGCCCTAGCAGCAGGAGGCTATTCCACATGACAGCACTTCAACTTTGGGGGAAAAGCCACTGCTCAGAGCCCTTAACGCTCACAGCCAACCCCCAGAAATGGAGCTGAGGCCTGAAGACCAATTGCAAGTTACATGCTTTGGCTTCTCAGAACTACTAAGGTTGGAAGCCATCCACCTACCACCAGTACACTAAACCATGCCCCTTCGTACAGCCTCATGCAGCCCACAGAGGCAGTGCGAGGAACAGGTCAACCCGGTACACAACTAGGCCAGCTGCATCGAATTTCTAAGTTCAGGACAGATCCTCACAGATATGTTTAACACAAAGTCCCAGTCAGACTTCCTAAAAAGTTAGAGAGAACAGAAAGTAAAGCACGCATCACTGGATTTGTGTCTCATGGTGAAAACTGTTCCCTCTGGAGCCTATTTCCCTTTTTCTTTCCAAAAAAGAACAAAAGATAAGTTTTAACTTGGTGTTGATGCAATATTCACCCCACCCAGAATAGTGTAACCAACTTTGAAAGCTCATGTAAAAAACATGAAGAGTAATTTTTTACTTAGCTCTTGTTATGAACAATTCAGAGATAAGAAACAAGGCAAGACACGTCTCAGCTGCAAGTGTGAACATGATCTCAACGCTGCAACATTTTCCTTGCCCAGCTAGAGATGGGTTGGCAGCATGAGGTAAATGAAGGTAGGTTACAGGTGACAAGAATGCAAAAAGCATGTTATTAAGCTAGGTGCAAGCAGTCCTGAAGCTTCATTAGGGCCAGGGAATTCAGCCCTGGACATGGCACCTGCTCAATTGTTCTCTGAAAATTAACATTAAACAAATGCTGTAAAGTTGAAGCTAAGTTGAAGATGATTTAGATGCACTTCTCTCTGCCCTCTGACTGGGCAGGGCTAAAAAGAGGTATCATGGACACATCACATTCCTTTTCCTTCAGGAGGGAAGCAAAACCCTACTCAGCACCAGTTTCCCCAAGGTGCAGAGGGCACATCATCTGCTGTCCTCCAAGCGCAGCTGCAGCAGATGAGGGAACTGCAGAACTGCAGCACATTAAGAGGTGCATTTGAGCACTGACCTATTTTTGTTCATCTGCCATGGGAGAGACATGTGGAAACATTGTGGTTTGATGCGTTTGATTAAAAATATGCTAATGAATAAAGAAAATTAAGTGCATCCCTTGGGCTCCTGGCATGCCGCCAAGGCAGGCACTGGGACCACCAACAGGGGGTCCTTATGCTTCACCTTTCACAAGCCTTCAGCCTCCATCTGAGGAGGAGGATGACCCAGCAGAAACAGGGCTTACATTTGAGCACTGTGTGTCCTGCCTCCAGTTCTTTCCAAATGCCACAATATTTGGAAGATTTATGCCCCAGGTGCTGGAATAAGCAAGCATAAGAACATCTTTGTTTGCATTGAAAAAAATACTTCTACCATCATTCTTGCAGAAAGCAAGCTTGCAGACATGAAGCAAGTGCACTCAAAAGGCTTGGAAACAAAAGACCGTGAAAGAGAACTCCAAGTTCATTTTCTAAAGCATCTCATTATTTTTAAACCAAGTGTAGTTTTGGAGACCTGGCTTTGGGTTTTCAAGCTCCCGAGGCAAAGCTGCAAGCATGGTCTTTATTCCCACACAGGAGCAGCTCTGCCTGCCCTCCTCTCTCCATGCTGCTCAGGGAGGGGAAAACTATAAAAGCAAACAACTCAACCAGGCACAGCGTTATCCTCTTCTCCACAAGCGTTTGCTGTACTACCATCATCACTCACATGGATTTACTCAGGCTACCACATAAGAAAGCTCTAATCTGGCTGCAGGAATAGGCAGATCACCTGCTCTCCTATACTGCTTCTCAGGTAGGAAGCAGCTCTCATTAGTGAAGTCTGAGGCGTGCAGCTCTCCCAGCGCTAATAATCCTTCTGTGGGTAATTCTTCCCAAAAAATCTGAGTCATTCTCCATTGTCCTGCAGTCATCAGAGCTGGTACTGGGCAGGTGGCAGTGCTTGGGAAACAAGCACCCATCATCTATCTGGTGGCACTGCTCAGCACCTGGTTGGAGTACAGTCACCAGGAGCAAAAGAAAAGGAAAGAAGGGCCCGTGTCTAGTTAAGCTATCTTAACCTGAGTAGAACTAGGAAAATCTGAAACTCTGGAAGTAAAGATGAACTTCCACGGGCAAAGAATAAGGCATGTCTATAAAGAAGTAAAATCTGAGGCTCGAGAATGGAATAGGTTCTCCCCCACAGCCCTGCCTAGGGTGCTAGCTAGAAGAACTGCCTCATTTAAAACCACTTATTCCACCCTGCGGGCATTCGTTCAGCAACTAGCAGGTCTTCATAGCTCCACCTCCCAAGCAGGAAACAAAGTTTAAACTCCAGAAGGCTTCTATCCTGTACAAGGATCCTTTTGTCAGGTTTGCATCTGATTTGGATCATTTATCTCAGGTTTTCTCCAACATGACTAGAATTGAAAAGCCAGACAAACTTTTAGAAGTGAAAGCGCAGGTTGTCATAGGCAACGCTGCCATGATGGTTCATTTAGAAGCAAGAATTTGGATATTTTTAAGATAATTACTCCTTCCCCCAGTCCACAGTTGTTTTCCTTGTTTACATGTATAGCAGCATAATGGCTTCATTTTGTGGGAAGGGTAATCATATTACAGAGCACTCCAAGACCACAGGTTGAGAAATGCTCATCTAAACAGCAAGTTCAGTTTGTTGTATGTGTTTTCCTTTCAAATAGAAAACAGCACTATTAAGCAGGAGGGAGTTACTTTCCTTGTCTCTCAGTGCTACATGTATGTACAAGTTTGTCCTTAAATTCGAGTATTTGGCCTACAAAGCCAGCACACAAGGCCTCCGATAGCCTGAACGCTAGACTTTAAAAACAAACTCTATAAACCCTGATTATATCAAAAACACGATTCTGCCTCAAAGCCAAATAACAAAGCTCATTGAAGGGAACTTGCTGTAAACTCTGAAAATTAATCAGCCTTATCTGGAAGGCAGCTACAGAGCACATGCTCTCAGTCATACCTCTGCGTTTTACCTCCAGCCCCTTGGGAATTACAAGGCTTAGGGAGCTGTTTGCTGGTATTTCCCCAGTAGAACCCATTCCCACAGGAGACACTGAATAGTTTGCAGTTGGAACGGGAAACTGGGGGCCATCAGAAGTACTTTTATCCTGATATCCCGACCTCTAAATTGATGCTTTATATTGCCAAGAAAAAAATGATATATATATCATCTTCACTTGACCATAGAAACAAAGTGCTTTGTGAAGTACTGCAGCCGCCTGAAACAACAACTACTATTTTCTGGCATACAAATCACTACTTAGTGAGCAGAACAAACTAACACTTGCAATGCAAACAGGTTTAATGCTATAGAAATCACAAAGCCACTATCCTTGTGAGAAAGTGGATGTTCTGTTGCACACTAGAACACGAGAGTTAGCTTTTGTTATCCGCACTCAAACGGAAAGCTTTAGCTTAGAGCAAAGCCGCCTACTGCTCAAGAGAATCACGTGGCAGAGCAAAGAGAGAAGATTCTAGTTCACAGGGATTTCTATATATAATTCAGGTAGCAGATCAATAGCAGCTACACGTACACTCCTCTGAGCATGCTGAATAGCCCTCTCCATGGTAGAGCTGCTAACTCTGAAAGCCACAAGATGGAGCCAGCAGTTCTCAGGAAGAGGTGTCTGTGCCACCCCTGAGCCAGTAGAGCACTTGCACACAGAAGAAACCACACTAGTTACCTGTTCTGGTTAAGGCAGAGCACAGGCAACTCAAATTCAGCCTTAGTGCTTAGGTATGTGCAGTCACTCACCAGTTTTGCACTGCTTTAATTTGAGGAAGGCCACCTCCTTATGAGCACCCAGAGTTCCTACCTGACAGATCTCATTCTGGGCTTTGGGTACAGTGACACAGTAGCGTCCAGAAGCCTCTCCTGCCACTTATGATCCTTCACGTTACCCCTTCTCTGCTGAGGAGTATTTTAGAAATAGGCTGAATTGGAAAGGAGAGCTACCTAAAACCACGTCAATCCAAAACACAGGGCGAACACTACACAAGCACCACACAAGCAAGATTGTGTAAACAGCTGTAATCCTCGTCCAGAAGTCAAAGGAACATTCTACTTCCAACTTATAGAGCCACGTCAACAGAAACTGCACCCATCAGCAGACTTACTGTAAAACCCTTTCAGCGTTAAGTGGCATGACAGCACAGTGAGTCTGCCCCAAACCATCCTGCCTATAAGGCATCCCAGCTTCTCTGCTTATGTTTGTTCATTACAAACCAACACAATAGTCTCACACACTCAGACTAGGTACCAACTCCTCTACACAAACACTGCTTATTCTGTTATTTGCTCATCAAGATTAATCAAGGGAGGTGAAAAAGAACCGTTCACACAGTTGATTCAAGCTGTCGGATCCAGTTAGGTAGTGGAAAGTGAACTATGAAGGTGAACAAACCATTGCAGCAGTTGAGTTCTGAAACATACGTAAGCCATTTCACTAATGCTGACGTGAGAGTCTTCAGTCACTTCTTCCTTCCCTCCTTCCTCGTAGCTTGTAATAGTCATACTACAACTTCAATTAAAAAAAAAAAGGTGAGTTTCAGAAACTGAAAAAAAAATCAGTGGTTGTTTGGTTCAAGAATTTAGGAGTTAGGCTTATACTGTAAAAATCAATAACGAACAAATCTGGTGCCTATTTTTCTTTTTATTATTAATAGTAATACAAATCAGTTGAATTAGCATAAGTGACTTTCTTTTATAGACATTCAAAATGTTTGTGCACATTAGAGACAAAGCTCTAAAACTATGTAAGAAAAAGAGTTTGCAATGTGTAGTATAACGTACATGGTTTCAAGGCAGTCTTATTAAATCTTGCCATGGCAATCACTTCCTTTGCTAAACCTCTTTCTTGGTGTTAGAGATAACACCTTCCCCTCCCAAGAGGAACACCTGCCATTCCCATGAAGTGTGGAGACCACAGTGAAAATCAGGTTTTTTTTTTTTGTTCTTCTTCCTTCATTCTCCCAACTATAAAGTTAACAGGAGGTGAATATAGCAACATATGCTTATAGCAATTAAAGAAAGCTTCTGTCTACATAAGCTTTGCTTTAAGTGAGATGAATTGATAAACAGCATCTTCTTTTTGAAGGATTGATAGATCTGTCAGCCCTAAGCACAGGATTAACACTTTGGAAAGTTTAAAAAAAATACCCATGGTGAGCATTTACTTCAATGCACTCCTCCTCCACTACATTCCAGATAGCGGCTTTGTGCTTCTGACACAAAGTATTAGCCAGATAGGATTCAACAGGAACTTCAGACTGGTATTGAAGTCTTGCTGAAGTTTAATATCCATTAAGTGTGTGTACACCTTTCTTCATCAAGCCAAAGATTTGCCTAGAAATTGCAGTAAAGGAGCATCGCTCTGTACATAACACGTGATATGAAGTCACTGTGATGTTCTTCATGCTCAGTCTGTACTCTCATCTACAGACAGCCTTTCTAGTCAGGAAGTCAGCTTTCACATTCCTGAGTTTAACCTGCTTTTTGAAGTTGAACTTTATAGTGACTTAGCCCCTGTTCGAATGGGGGGGCTTCTCTCATACATGCTTACCCATATCTGAGGACTGGAACACTTTTCACAGCTACACCAAATACAAGAGATAACACACTGCAGTAAACAGCACCCTGACTTTATGTCAAGCCATTATGCAAGAAATACATTTGGCTGTGTGCTTGCACTTAGGCAAGCAAGTCTTGCATGACCTCCAGCCTCAAATATCCAGTTACTTGCCTACAGCCATGTTCTAGGAAGATTCAAGGGCAGATTACACTGATGAAGTGAAAACTTGGTCTTTAATTACTTAACATGCAAAAGCTACTAGAATGTATCAGCTTCAGAGCCTCCAATTGTCTCAGCTACACAGCACAGCCAGCAGGCTGCTACACACACAACTCTTGCTGAAGTCTTCCTTGTTTCATGTACCTGAGCTCAAAATATTCATTTTGATCAGAAGCCAAAGATACCTTTGCTCTGCTCACAGGAAACACCAAATCCAAAAGAATAATTTCTCTGCCACTTCTCATTCATTCCAGTCAACCCACCTGATACTGATGCCCACTGAAACACACCTGGAGGTAATTAGGAACCCACACATTGCACTGCCCCATTTATAGGAATATGGGCTCAGACACATCCACCTTATGAGGTGGAGGCAGCAGGATTCCAGTTCAGGGGAACAGTTTCATTGACTTCCTGGTGCAAGTCAAAGCTTGTTACTCACTGTTACAAAGGAGTCAGGGTAGCTGCCTTGTTTATGGTGTTTCCAGCTGTAACTGGAAAGTTAAACTGAAGCTCATCAGAAGTACAGAAAAGGATACTGAAGAGCTGCTGCATTTAGCCTCTAGGCCTAGCACTTCTGGTAAAGGTGACAAGAACAGAGCACTGAAGAAATGCAGTATCAAGCCACAAAACAGCAAGCAGCTTCTTCCAAGCAAGTCCACCTCAGTGCTAGGGCTTTATCTGCTGAGAAAAAGTAATCTGAATGAAAACAGCACACAAGGTAAAAACACCAGTTGGAGAGCAACTGTTCTGAGTAGTTCATCTGTCTTATCAAATAGTGTCAGGTATTTTATGACTGGAGAGGTCAAAGGTCAAAGCATGAAAGTCACTTGAGCTAACAGCTGAGGCACTCATTGTAAGCTTTGCCGAGTTCACTATTCATACAGCAAGGAAAGCTTATTCAGTTTTGTTAGTCACATTTTACAATCCGCCTCAGAGGGGCTTGACCTAGGTAAGCTTGTAATGTGAACTCAGCCATTGTTTATCCTTTAGGTTAATTAAGGACTTAACCTTTAGGCCTCAGCTAAAACCAAACCTAAGTGAGTGGTCCACCTCCAGAAGTGGACATTCATGTGCTGGAGATACAGTGTGCACACAAAAATGGAGTCAATTTAAGTTCAAGAGGAAGTTTTGTTAGAAGCTTTAGGCAGCTCTAAGTGTCCCATTGGGTGTTCAGACTCCAGACACAGGTGGTACAGCTCATGCAGTTCTGTAAGCCATCAGGTTCCCAGCCTCTGCCTCAAGAATTACATTCAGTTGGCTCTGTAATACCAATTAATTACATTATTCAAAGAATTATTTCCAGACTTTGTTAACCACTCTTTTTGTGCACAGAACATTAAGAGAATGAATTAAACTTGACATGAATGAAGATTACAGCACCTTTTATTTAGTACAGTTTCCCCAGTCCAATGAGTTGCCTGACAAGTTAAACTAGTTATGGAAGACAATGAGTGTGATAAATCCCTGTAAAACCTCAGACCAACAGAGGTTTTGATATCTAACATCTTTTTCTCCCCGAAGTTCAGAGGTGGAATGCACAAGAGCAATCTAGTACATGTTAAAAATGTTTTTCATCCTCAAATTACAATACTAAGTACTGAACAGAATTTGCTACTCCTTCACCTCAAGAAACAGTGTTTGTTAACTTAGTGCTGCAGTGTGCTTCACTGAACAACCACATAGCATCATCTTTCCACCAACAGTGCTTTAAGCATCTAGTTAAAAAGCAAGGTACAGTCACTACTTCAAGTCTGTCTACTCCTTTGAAATAGAAGAGATCCATAATTCATTGAGAGACTCCACAAACAGAAGAGACAGTTACATTCCACAACAGTGACAGAAGTATTTTTTTGGCAACTGCACTTAGTTTAAACTGCATCAGAAAACACAGTTCAGTCAGCTGACGAGACCTGCTAAGTACTGACTTCTCTTCCATTTCTAGGCTGGTTTTTGTTGATTAAAACATGACCACCATTGCATAACTGACAGAAAACTCAACACACATCTCCATGTGCTAGGTTGCTATGCATCAGAAACAGTACATATAAAATTAACAGTGAGTAACAGACATGGCAACTGCTTAACTTCATTCATTTTTTGCGACCACGTGACTCATTAACCAATTAATCAGAGAGGTAGCATGTATGCCTCACCTATTCCAAGTCATGACTGTGATGTGACCCACCCTTAATCAGCTCTCATTTTCAGCAGGAAATGGATGCAGATGTTCCCACTTTCCCAACATGATCACATATTTTCCAATATAAACAAAATTGATGAACACCATTTTCACTGTTCCAGTACCAGGAAGGGGATGCATGACCAATGCAGAATGAGCATAATAGCCACAATACATGGAAGAACTCCAGGACAGCACTTCTAGGAGACTGTGGCAACACTATTCCTTTTGAAGAAAAGCTTAGTCATTTTCTCATCCCATAACACTTATTTAAGGATGAGAAAGACAACAGACCCTCAGGGAAAGCCAGTATTTAAACCCCTTTTTTTGTATTACCTAAATAAGTCCAAATTGAGTCCACAGGCTTGATTCATGAATGCCATATTGACTAAACACAACACGGAAGAAAGTTTGAGTTGACTCAAGTGTCAGTTGCTATTTAAGTGGACTGTAGGACTGAGACCAGCAAATTTCAGTGTAACAACTCAGTAACCACTAACAGAAGATGGAGGCAAACTCTGACTGGTTGTAGTCTAGCTTTTCTGCAGTTGGCAACATCAAGGGTAACAGTGAAAAAACTGTTTGAACCTGAACAGCTGTGCTTGTTAAGGCCAGTAGAGGTTCAAGAAACATATTCTAAGAGACATTAAACCAGGAAGTTAATATGAAAGAATTTTGTATAACCAAATAGAGTGATTGTAGTTCTGAAACTCAATAGTTTCTAGTTTTGAAGGACACTGGGAAGACAGAGACAATTCAGTTTAAGTAGGCATAGGTTTTGCTGGATACCAGAAATGGTTTCAAAGTTGTTTTCACATTTTGAAGGTATGATATGCAAAGCAAGAGATAAGGGAGTCAATACAGACTTCCTTTCATGAATCCAGCCCTGTATCCTTAGTGGTATCTTATCCATGCCATTTGTAGATAGATATATACAGTTCCCAAGCATCACAGTAAGCAACATCTTTCTTTAAAGCTTTTCTTGTTCTTGCCACTTTTCTTGCCATTCTTGTCTTTGTTTTCAGACATTTTCTTTGCTCTGATTTCTCTCATTAAATCAAAGAATACCTAGAGGGGAAAAACAAATAAAGATTAAGCAAGTTCTGCCACCAGAAAACAGGTATACACTACTGTATTAGGCACGTAAGTGACGTAGCACAACAAGGTACCTAGCAGCAGATCAAATCTAGACAGACCCCAGCAACAAACTCACCATTAGAATTATGGTACATGAAGCAGTGGCAAAAAGCAAGACTGTTCCACGATTCTACTATAACTTAAGTCATTCAGCAGCCCTGTTTTAAGAGCTTTTTGTTGAATACGGCCCTTGAACAAAAGCAGTGTTCAGAGCTCATATTTCTCTGTGCTTAGCAAGCATTTTCCAGCAAATAACTCACATTAACTAAAGTATTTACTTCACTCATTCCTATGTAGTTAGGAGCACACATCCTGCTGCATAATATTCTGTCTGTTTTATGATTAAAAATTGCTGCAGCATTGAGTGGCAGCATCAGGCACAGAAAACTCTGTTGCATCAAAGATTCCCTGGAAGTCATTATTCTGATGTTTTCACCCAAGATCCTAGGTGACTTTATCCATGCCGGTCTAACATCTAACTAAATACCGTAAGATGGAGTAGCTGTTACACAGTAGAGAGTTACTAGGAAAAAAGAAAATCAGTATTACAGAACAGGAACTTTGTTTTTCCCTCATACAGTTATGTTTTTTTTTTAAAAAAAGTACCTATGTGGATCTGAGATACATAGAAACAAGATCATGTCATGATCAAGAATTGAATAACTTAACATTCAAAACACTCTTATAGAAAGGTTTGATTCTGCTAGAATGTCAATACAGAGCCATCACAATGGCTTACAGCTTAACAGACAAAACAATGTTTATACAAAAGGAAAAACCTGTATGTCACAGAAGTCTGACAGAAGACCTAGAAGTCTAGTACAATCTAGAAATACAACTAGATATTTTTCAATCCCAACTGATCAAAACTCTAGTCCAGTGATCTAAAAAAATACCTAGGCTCACCCCCCACACACACTAGTACGATTGAGTCACAGGCAAAAGGAAATCCAGGTACATTTTATCACCTCATTCAATTTCTATGTCCAATAATCTGTCTTACTTTCTAGAAACACTCCACGCTGCAAAGTGGTTATTTCATCAAGTTTAAATTGTACTATTCAGACCGGGGAAAAGAAGACTGAGGGGGATCTGATATGTTTATTAATATCTAAAGGGAGGTGAGAGGCAAATGGATGAGGGCAGCTCCTCTCAGTGGTGTGTACCAATAGGACAAGGAGCAATGGTCTAAAATTTGACCACAGGAAGTTCCATACAAACATGCAGAAGAACTTCTTTACAGTAAGGGTGATGGAGCACTGGAACAGGTTTCCAAGAGAGGTTGTGGAATCTCCTATGGAGATATTTAAGACCCATCTGGACAACCACCTGGGCAACGTATAGTAGGGAACATGCTTTTGCAGGGAGTTGGACTCTATGATCACTTCCAAATCCTGCAATTCTATGATTCTGCGTCCTCTGTGAAGAAAAGGTCTCAACTCAGAGAGTTTTCTTATACACTGTTTTAATCAACAGTATGATAGATAAGGTTCTACTAGGTAACTTATGGACCAATGACACCTCTATTAGTGAGCTAATAGACAAGTTTCTTGGTCTTCTAGTCTATAACACCTTTACCTTCAGACCTCAGCTAGCTGCAAGCACCCTTAGGCCAAGGAGACAGCAGCTTACAGTATGTAGTCTGAGAACAAATGCACATTTTACTCAACTGCTTCTCTGTAGCCCTTCAGAAGGACCAACGCTACGCCTGGAGGCATCTTCTGAAGAATATGGAAGTTAAAGGGTACTCTCTTCAATGAACTGCTTAACTACACATATCAAGGGGAGGTTTGAAACTGTTGATTTCTCCTGCTGGGTGAACTTATTTCTCATTAGGAATACCCCACCAATGTTTAGTCGAAGCAGCAGCGGAAACGTTCTAAGAATGATTGTCCTAGACCAGCAAGTACGAATCAAAGCAAGATAGGGAAAGGAAATCGCAAGAAGAGTTTTTGTCAGTTCAGAACAATCTTGACAAAAATGCAAGAGTCAAGCTTTTAACATCAACCACATTGCACAGCTTTGTAAGGAAGGGGGGGGGAAACACTTCAACATCTATAGCTAATAGGCTTTATTGAAAAGCTGGTTCAGGTACAAGTTACCAGTATTGTTTTAGCTGTTTGTACTGGTCTATAGCGCACCTGAGCTATGTATTTGCTTCAGCGTACACATTCCATTAAGTCTGCTCATTTGATAACCTATGCTTTTGGAAGTCCAAACATGGATTTCCTTTCGTTCCAGCAAGAGTCAAGAATTTACTCAACTATTAAGCAAGCAGCACCAGTGCAACTATAGTAGAAGCAAGTTATTTGTCTTACCTTATCTACGTTTGCTCTAGTTTTGGCAGAGGTCTCCACATACTGCACACCCCACTCTTCTGCCTTACTTCTAGCCTCTTCTACAGGCACTTGTCGGCGCTCTTCCAAGTCAGATTTGTTTCCTACTACCAGTAAAGGTATTTTATCTTCTTCAGCCTTCACACGCAGGATCTGTTCCCTAATGCATCAGGTATTAGAAATAAGCATGTGTTAGTGGTATCAACAAAAACCCTACTCTGAAGATGAACAGATCAAGCAGTCTGCACATTACTTGTGTTCATAACAGTACTTAAGTCAGTCCCACAACAGCCAAACACAGTTGATGTGATTCCAAGTTTAACACCATGGGCTTTACACTAAACAGAAGCTCACATTTTCAGGAAGGTTCTTCCACCATTTAGTAGGAAATTTTGCTACCCTGACTATAGAAGAAAAGTAGTGTGGCAGAAGAACAGCTTACAATAGGAGTTGACATCTAAATGAGAAAAAAAGCACAAGTACTATATGTGCCAGATTTCAGCCCTGTGTTTAATTACCACTCTCAATTTCAAATCTTTATCCCATCTCAAAACAGGTCCAGGTAGCAAAGTTTTGCTAAGGCAGCAGGTTAAGAACAGGAGAAGTAGCTGGCAAAGACTATTTTTAATGGCTACTTCAGTCATTAGTTACTAGCTCACACTACGCTGAAGGGCTAGCAAGTCTTGCTCCTTCAAAGCCTTCTAGAAAAAAAAGTGAACTGATCAATATTAACCTTGCTACCCTTTTTCATTCAAGAAGGACCTATCAGCACCTGAGAATGGAGATTGTGAGCAATGCAGTCTGCAAGTCTCAAAGCCTGTGCTATTACTGGAGTAAAACAGGTTGAAACTCGACTGACACATACTTCTTCCAGAATTCTAGATGGACAGCATTGTACCAGTATGCAGTTATTTTTACTGTCCATTCCCCCTTCTTCCTGAAAAGGAGTTGTTTTTTTGTTTTCCAAACTGCTAATTCTTGCATGTCCTCTTAACCAAATACTCCACTCAGCTTATTTCACTATTTATTTCAGAACCATTGGAAAAAGATTCTCCACCTCAAGGCTTTCAAGTCCTTTTTGTTCACCTTGTAGGTTAGTGTTGCTTTTCCATTCTTCTGATGTGCTGGAATCTTGACCCAACACACTGTTAACCCAGTTACAGAAGTCTAACAAAAACCACAAACAAGATAAATACTACTACTACTTCTCATCCAAAGCCTTAAGCCTTTGGTTTAACCTTATCTCAGTCAAGCGTACAATTCAAGAGTCAGGCTGGGTACTTCCAGGAAGTATCTAGTTTCGCACCTGCTTGAATGGTATTTGACTTTTTCCTCCATATTCCACTATGAGAGGCCTTAACACTCACTTTCAGCCCAGCACTGCTTCAGCTGTTGTGTTCCTTTAATGCTCCAAACAGGGCATACCAAAACAGCTCCTGTTGTGTCCCCTGTGACTATCACCCTTTTGTCACATATGAGTTAGTTCATTTGTCACATAAGAGATTATGCAGTCCCCTCTTATTGTTGGAACGGTACAATACATTAAGAACTTGGACAAGAGTCCTAGAGTGTAAAAAGCTATGACACGTTTGCTTCACAATATCCTGGAAGAAAGCGTCTACCTTGCTTAGTAAGTGGAAATTTAAGTGCTGATTTTGTCTGCTAATCTTGTTTCACTACAAGAAAGTGAAAACAAACCAGACTGATAAAGAGCTTTTATTCACGCAGACAGAACTCTTAAGGAATCTCTGGATTGTCTTCTACACTGAGGCAACAGCTATTAGCCAAAAAAAGCCAAAACATTTGCCCTGAAGAACCTGGATACAGAAGTTCTGAGACCAGAACAGTTGGTTAAAACTCTTCACTTTTTACAGTACAGAAGCAGTTTCTGTGCTCACTCAGGCTGGTACTGATTTTTACATTAGAACTACTAATCCTGAGAACAAAAACAGAAGCATTTACTACCACCATGTGTCTTTCTAGGAACATGTCTGCCTACAACAGTACTGCTTAGCTGCCAACCCTTGCTTGGCACCAACCCATACCTGAGTGTGGAGGCTAATCCTTCCTTCCCTTAGAGCACCTGCTTCTAGCAGTAAGCAACAGTGTCTGAAACCTGGCCAAAAGGCAGACTTAATTCCAGAAGTACTGCTCTCAGATAATTAAACTCCACATCCACAAAGACTGAAAATTGGCTTGAATAGGTAAGTTTTAAGAGTCCAAGAATCTGTTGTTTGCCTGAAGTTGCTGATGGCATAATGTACTCACAAGCTGAAGACATGAAGACAACTATAGCCAGAGGCTAGGTACAGTGGTTTTAGTTACCAAGAACAAAATGGTTGTATTGTCACTTTCATTGACCAAATGATAATGGATAAAGGAGAAAGAGCTGTAGCTTTTAAGAAGAATTGTCAGAGTTGACTAAGAACCAAACATTTCCCCCTGCCTGGGAGAAGAATGCTTACCGAAATTCTGCTGTAGCTGTAAAGGATTCGTGCTCTGTTATTGAGAAGACTAGAAGAAACCCTTCCCCACTGCGGAAATAGTTATCTCTGATTGCTGCATAATCCTCCTGTCCTGCTGTGTCCAGAATGTCTATTTGAACTTCTTCACCATCTAGAACTACTTTCTTTCTGTAGCTGTCAGCCTTGGTAGGTTCGTAGTCTTCCACAAACTGAAGGAGATAAGACAGAGATTAGTGTTTAGAATTACTGTCAGAAGGCCTCAGTACCTGCTTATATCCATTCCTCCACTTCAGTGGAACTTAAATTCCTGAAAGCCTCCACACAATTCAGTCAGCTACTAAGTTCACCACTTTTTTTTTTTTTAAGTTTTACTATAAAAAGCAAATTATTCAAGTACTTAATTCATCAAAGAACCAATCTGCCTAGCCAAGACAAACTGTCTTCCTAAAAAAAACACTGTTCAGCAATTTCAGCACAATTTAAAGGACAGAGACAGTGTAAACTACCAGCTCATAAACTGGTTGCATTATCCAGAGCTCCCACCTCAAGAACAAAGCATTTGTAAGTGTTCTTTAGGCACAACTATCCATAGTTCCAACAAGCCCAGATGACAGCAGTCAGCTGTTAAACATAAAAAGCTGCACCATAATTACAGAGGCATGTAAATACATTCAGTACTGATCAGACTCACAAAGCCACTGACAACTCCATAGCAATTCTGTAATGACAGTACACATCCAGCATAGGCTCCTTCCCTTTCTATCTCTTCTCAGTCTTGAAGACTAACAGATGGTTGTACCACAAGCCTGATTAAGTTGACTGAGTTCCTTTATCAACCACGTCTGAGGAGGTTTAGCAGGAAGTTCATGCTTTTTAGCTGGCATTGCCACTGATTTCCTTATGCCAAAGTCAAGCCAGAAGACAGTCCCCAACAAGCCAGCTGATGCGCTGAGTCACCAGCATAGATACCACAACAGTACCAATCCCATCTCCCCTCAGCGCTGCAGCCTGTTCAGATACATCACTACAGTATGTTTGGACAGCCTGCAAATAATGGCTAACTACTACATTACCAGATCATGAGTTCTATTATGATAATCTGGACTGCCTGATCTAGCTTTCCATACATCAGCATAGAAGAACTCTAAGCATGCATACTGCTCCATCTGGTTCAGAGCAAGACAGAATGCTTACTTCCGACTTCAGCCTTAACTGGCCTAAAACAAACAACAACCAAATTAATTTCAACTTGAACACCCTCTGCACACAGAAGATCACTGGCACATTCTGCATGTCTTTTAAAGCTGTTCTTTCACCAGAAAGCATCAGTTCTGTCACTCCTGGCCAGAAGTGATCCTACAGGGCATTCTTCACAGATTCCTGTGTTATTCTTCAGC
Source organism: Numida meleagris (assembly GCF_002078875.1). NCBI lineage: Eukaryota > Metazoa > Chordata > Aves > Galliformes > Numididae > Numida > Numida meleagris. The sequence continues at coordinate 59,855,505 of NC_034413.1, read as the reverse complement.
CAGTCACTAGACCTTTTCCTACTTACAATTAGTCCCTTTGCTCCCACCACAAGTGTTTAGTAAGCCGTATCCATTCGGACTTAGAGAAGCTGAACCAAAGCTACTTACCTCATCGTACATGAACTGAAGAGTGAGCGCAGATTTGCCTACACCTCCACTACCAACCATGATTACTTTATGGAGCGCCAAGGAACTCTGGTTCTTGCCCTTGCTGGCAGCCATTGTCCTGTTCACCACCAATGAAGCACCAGACAACCAATCAGATCTGCTGACAGAAAAAGAGAACAGTCACTATGACATCAGTGGCACAGTGGTACCATGCAGGTAAAGCATCTCATTGTTGTGGAAAGACCAGATTAAAACCCTATCCAGGAAGCCTGAAGAACAGTTTATTTCCATGCACTGGGAAGCAAGTCAAGTCACTGATGTCTACAACAGAAGTAGGAACCTGGTGTTAGGACAAATGCCTTCCCTGTGACAAGAATAATAGAAAGGTCAAAAGGTTTCTCACAGCCGTGTACTAACTGAACAAGCTGCTTTTGTTTGTAAACCCATTCTACGTGACTACCACCTAGAGAAGTTTCTAAAGGAGACCACAATTGCACTAGCAGGAAATTAGGTGTTTTTACATTTCTTGCTATAAGGCTTCAGGCCTTTCTAAAATATTTCTTTAATGTTGATACAGCTTAGTTTCAACCTACTAACAGAGCTATACCTTAGATCTGTTTATAAGAAAGATGACTTTTGATCTTTTCTCTATGTAGGCTAATAAGAAAAGCAGAGAGTCATAGTAAATTCTGGCAGGAACAAATTGCAAAAGCTTCCAGCAGAAAGTCTTATGACATGGCATTAGCATTTATTTTGATATTCTTGCCTTTGATGCTACAATTTGCTTTTGAAAACACCCTGCTTTACTGCAAGAAATTCACAGTACCTGCTCCTCTCCTGATGTTTGCAAGTCTGGAAAAAGCAAGTTCAGTAAATTAGTACTTTTTAACAAGCCTTTGTTATGTGTCATGTGAACTCAGTACTCAAGTGCAGTAGTGGTTCTTATTGCTTTTTGTTCGTTTAGGAGGTCTCCAGCATTTAAGGGTAGCTGGATGCAGCAGTGCCAGACCCTGATTAGCATAGAGCAGTGGCTGTAAGAACAGTACAGTGGGAAACAGGGAACAGAACATGAAGCAACTGAAAAGAGTTGTCACCAGGCACGATCCCCACAGGGAGGATTAAAAAGGATGCATGCTCCAGACACAAATGCTATAAGGGAGATGCAAGGATAGCAACCCGTGTCCTCACAGCAGAACAGCTGAAGGCCCCAGCTATTCCCATCCCAGTTGAGTGCTGTAGGAAGGACAGCAGATCATGCAGAGAACACTGCTACCGAAAGTGGCTACACCAGCCTTGATTTGTAATAGTTTCATTGTCACAGAATGGTAAGTATGAATAGGTCTACCAGGAGTCTCGAGCTGCCTGAACCATGATCAGCCCGTGCAGACAATGCAACCACCACCCCATCAAATTCTACCAGGCAAGAGTAATGCCTATAGCAGAAGTTACATAAGCACTACATTGGGAAAGCCTTTTGCATAGCCAGCAGTCCTAAACAAAACTAAACAGGGACTAACAACTTGCCAAGCTCCAAACATTCTAAGATTATATAGGCTTGGAAGGACCTCTGGATATCATCCAGTTCAAACCCCTCCCTCAAAAGCAGTTGGCTCCAGGCAAGCCAGGTTACTGTGTGCACTGAGATTTGGGGTCAGCAATTCCATCACCAGACTGGGCAACCCATCCCTGTAGACACTAACAGCAAAGAATCCGCACCCTTGGCATGACTATGTTCTGAAAAGCAACACCTCAAACTAAGGTTTCATTGACAAGCACATACCATGCAAGAACAAACACACCAACAATGAAGAAGCACTCTCAGGAATGCTTTTTCAAGCATCTGAGTTACAGAGCTTCCCCACATGGGGTGTGCTACTCACATCTGCCTGCTACACCCATGTAGTATAGTAATGCAAAATAGTCATCTTCAAGTGATCATTCTGGAATAAACACTTGCAAGCAAAAATAGCCATCTCCCTCACGCAGGAGGCTCTTTAACAAGGAAATAAATGTTACAGAAATCATATGTGACTTCCCCTCAGACATTCTTCGTACAGCACACACTTGTGTTGTGAATTCAGCCATTACCCTGGAGGTTCCAAACCAGGAGAGGATTGCAGGTTTGGTTTTAGGCACCAGAGGGGCAAAATGGAAAGAAAAGCAGCTCCCTGGCTGCTAAGCATGGACAAACTGGGAGAAAGCACAGCACACAGCAGCTGAACTCCAGGAGTTACAGCTGTAAGGCTTTCTTTTATGGTCCATGCGCTCCACTGTATAACTCAGCTTGCTTCAACACAGACAACCTGCCCCCTCAGCAAAGTCCCAGAAGCTTCACACACCAGGAGCCTCCTCTGGTGGCAGGGGAGGGAGGTCATCCAGTCCTTTCTGGAGGAAAAGGGAGCAGCCATGACTCAGCTGAGGTGAGGAAGAACCACCAGGGAAGCACCAGGCAGGACAGAGCGAGGCAAGGCTGGAACTGTGCAGCACAGGACTGATCCTACCAGTGTCAGTGCAGACAGGACCAGGCCAGTAGCACCTCACTGTCTCAGAAAGGGGCACAGAGAGGTTTCAAATAGGAATATATACTACAGCAAACAAAACTCATTGAGGCTAACTGTTCAGTTTCATTTCCACCTCCAGAGCCTATATAAGTAGTTCGCCTTCCTCTGGCAAGGGAAGTGATCCAGTCAGTGGCTAGACTTACTTTTCTATCTGACATCTACCTTCAAGTGGAAGAAGCCATACTGAACTTTGTGTGGAAAATGCCATGAGCTGTAAGAATAAAGTCTTTTGAAAGACCTTTTGGGTTTCTTCAGACTACTTTTCATCCTGCTTTGGATGAAAGTTCTAGACAGAGCCTGTGCCAAAGCACAAACTTTTCCAGGCAGCCTTTTACCTTTACGAAGTTAGAAACAATTACCTGCTTCATCTGCTTTAAAAGGAAAGAGTCATTGACTTCATAACTGGATTTCTGATAACGGGCTACACAGAACTATACACATGGCAGAAATTTTGTGATGCTATAGAAAAGGGATCTTAAAACGAACAAACGAAGACTTTATCAGACAGGCTGGCCACATGAAACACAGCAAGAGCTACAAATCAAGCCACAACAGTTACTAAGAGGCTGATTTTATTTAGACTTCTTAAGATCACCCCTGTGCCACAGACCTAACCCTACCAGAAGCCTTTGCAATCAAACCATGTCACCCTCAAAATTTAGCCCTAAGACAGCCAACTATTTCAGCCTTCCTTTGTCCTACCCGTTCAGATTGCAGCTCCTCCAGGTTAACTAGGGCCTCCTACCACAGAGTAACCCACACAATATTGTTTCATTCTTGGCTGGCATCTGGAAACGAAAGCACTTCACAGCAATCATTCATTTACAGCTTCATAAAGTCCAAGTGTAAGCATAGCATTGCTTGTTTTTCTGTTCCTCTCCTCAGCCTAAGCAGTTGCCCTGCTCCAGAACATTGTTAACATACAGGACTGGTTTACACTGCGCCATGACGTAGAGATGACTACTGAATGGCTTCAGCCAGGTTACACACTTCACCTGCATTAAGTGACCGCAACTGTGGAGGGTTAAAGAAAGTAAACAGTACTCATCACTTCACAAGAAGTGAACCCATTTTCCTACTGCACACCCAAGCACATAGAAGGAAAAACCATGAGAAACTACAAGTCCAGTTGCTTTCCATGAGATATTCTGTTATTACAGTAAGAAATTCTAGAGCCACATAGAGGTGTTAATTAGAATCACTTCTAGTTCTTCCAACTCTGTTTGAGATTTAGAAACTGAAATAAAGCGCTAAGCACAGAGTTACTGAGACCAGCCCTTGTTCTCCTGCAGTGCAGCTGATATCCTTGGACGTTTCTTTTCAGTGCTATCCCTTGACTGAAAGCAGCCATTCTTTGGATTTCAAAGTGGGATTCTAGAAACACTTGGCCCAATAGCTTGACAGAAGAGCTTTGTTAAACCCTTCAGATACCTAGTTTTAAAGGAAAATCTGGGTATTCACCCTATTAAAAAGACTTAAATATGATGTCATCCAAAGCAAGCACAGAAAGGACAAAGTTTCACAACAGCGTTTTAGTGATCCTCATTTATCAGAACGCGAATTAGAGGCTTTGGGGTGTTTGGTTCTGCGATACGCCTGCAAGAATGCAGTCAAAGAAATTCCCTGGATCACAAAACTAATTAACAATCTCACTGAGCTATGAACTGTAAGAGCTCCTCAGCTGTTCTGAGGTTATCCAGAAAATATTTAAGCACTGAAATTCCATTAGCTTTCAATGGACTGTAAATGCTCCAACTGGTAGTTCAACTACAAAAACAAGTTCACTTAATCTCAAGTGGCGCGTTTAATGCTACTAAGAATTTTAGGATATGCATGCTAAAAATAAAAATGCTGCTCTTCCTTTTTTGCTGTGCTAATATCTTATCTCTTGGAATGCCTCCAGTTATTGGTTTTCATACTAAAATAATTATGAAGTTTTCAGCACAAATCCCTTTCTCAGGAAAACCCTGCATCCCTCCCCACTTACGCTTGCTGGGTGTTCCCATCTTCAGTCATGGCTATCGATTTTCCAGGCCATGTTTTACCAGATCAAGGACCTCTTTTGGCTTGAGATGTCTTGCAGAGCAGACTGGAGCAGCACTTTCACAGTTCCCATTTATATCACCCTGCCCCTCTCTCTCTCTCTCTCTATCCCATCTCCCTTGTACCAGCAGCTGTACAAGCCTATCTCCTGCAAGACAGCCATCAGCAAGACCTCAGCATCAGCAAGACCTCAGGCCTCAGTACCAGTGCTGATGTGATGGAAAACAACATGTTTGTAGAACTAAAGCCAACAAAAGGAGAATCATAGCAGTCAGAAGGTTACACACACCGCTGCAGAAGTGGGGAAACTCCCCGACCCTGTCCACCCTATGCTCCCTTGAGGTGTGCCAGTGCAGCCAACACCCCGCTGCAGTGCAGGGGCTGAGCACTAGAGCGAAACCCAAGCCTGAGATTTGCTTTGAGTAATTAGGCGTTTTCTTACCTGTACAAGATCTATTAGCAGTTTTGCCATTACTCAGTTAATGATAACGGATGACAAGCTAAAAACATGCAAGTCCAGCCCCCTACTCTTCGCACCAAGCTCTAGCTAGGCTTGGGCAATGCCAACTTTTAAGGCTATCCTCAGATCTGGGTCAGCAGGTACCCAGATTAAAACAGATCACTATTTTTTGTGCATTCGGCACGCGGCTCCCATGATACCTGTCAAGCATAGCCCAGCTTCGCCCACAAGTTTTCTGAAGAAAGATGCTTCCTAAGCTGTGGGGATACAAATCTGAAAGCAGCACTTTATATAGTAAGTCCTCTCACATCATTCAACAGATGACTATTCTACATAACTCATTAATAAAAAATAGACAATGCTTTTGCATATCAGCAGTAGCTTCAAGATGTTTCGCTTTAAACAGTTCTGATGTCTGAGGAAAACTCAAATTAACTCCAAATCCTACCCAAGCATTCTAGCCTGCAGCAGTGCTGAGTATTGCAACAGTCTGCCCTTCTGGGCAACAGCTTGAAATAACTTTAATCAGATCTTATGCTTTACTAAAACACAAGAAGTACACAGATCTCTCTGCATCTAAGGTGATTCACTTCAAAGAAGAATTCCCTTCTCAATGGGATGGAAAAATAGCTATCAACTAGGAACAAGTTACACAACTAAGTAAAAAAAGACTGCCCTTAGGTAGTACTTCTAAGTTGCCACACACCTAAAAAGCTACTTATATCCATGACAGGCTAAGTAAGGCTGCAAAGGTCAAGATATAAAGTTCATGCTTCTAACAGCCTGATAATGCAAACTATCACTGTATGTAGAACTTGAATACAAACAGTGGAAAGCAAACCTCAGTTCTGCTGCCTCATTTTGGTCTGAGGGTGTCTTTACAGATCTGTATGAAAATCTCTATTGGATCATTCTATTTTTGCCACAGACTTCAGGTAGGCATCCCCATTTCCCAGCTTAATAAAGCAGTGCCTGTTTTTCCCCTCACTTTTTATAACCACTCAGCCAACAGAGAGGGATCACTGAAAGCAGCATTAGAAGACACTGTTGGAGGACAGCGATACACAGAGCATTTTCAACTTGCCACCAAGCTAGGACTACGCTATGATACCAGCTTCATTCCTGCTCAACATACACATCTCAAAACTGAGCTCATTAAAGGAAGCGCAGCAACTTAGTTGTGCAGCATTACACTTGCACAACTGCAGCTTCCCAGTCACCTTGGTGGCTCTTGTCTGCACAGAACCACTTGTGTTTCTACTACTTAATTCACGTGTACCAAATGCACACAGAGCAGTGGAAATGCATGTAAGAACAGAAGTTAATGGTTGTTTTCACTGTTGCTACACTTCATCTATTGGACCACGCTATCTGAAGGCAAACTCTTCTGGGATATGATGCAAGAAAACAATCCAAGACTCATCTAAAGGCTGTGGGGCATGAGTCATCTCTACCCAGACTTCCTCATAAAGGACAGACATAAGCTGACAGCTTCCTCTACGGCCTTCCCCACAGCTCTTGATGGGGGTCAGAATAAAAGAAACAATGTCATGATGGAAGCCTGCCAGAACTGCAGCATGCATCAACTTCCCAGGGAAGAGCACCATCAAGTCTGTCAGCAAGCCAGCTGCAGCATTGCTCAGTTTGTATTTGCACTCCTTCAGAGTATGAAAGCGCAGCTCCTGATTCTTCCAAGGAGCACAGACCTAACGTGACCCTACAGCTTCAAGGTATCATTGCTATTTGGAAGCCGGAACTTCCGCCCTGGCTGCAGTGCTCCAGTGGCACTGATACACAAGGAAACAACAGCAACAAGACAGGAAGACCCGGAGTCTCACTCCTGACTGGTGCAGGAGCTGTTCGGCCCCCACAACACTGGCAGTCAAGTACACTTGTACTCGCAGAGCAGAAAGGTAGGGAACCAGCAGGACAACCATCTTTAGCAAAGAAATACTACCACATTTGAGAGTTTTCATAAAACAGAGCACCGCTTATAGAATAATCTGTCTACTACAGACAAGTCAGGAATACAACAATGAATGGACTAACTAATCAGAGGGGAAGTGTCCTCCTCACAGCAACTGGAGCCACACCTGGTAAGCTTCTTTTATGTTCTGGTGGTTACAGGCTTTTAGCATTGTTTTCTCCCATTGGTGTGCACCTCCTATTTTAATCAAATGGAAGAATTGCCATTTCAATGTTATACCTATTCTTTTAGATTCTACTAGGAACCCTGCATTCTTCTTGCTTCACATGGTGCAACCTGCCTGCAACTGCACTGGCCTGCCATGTGGTATCTGTCCCAGGTCAATGAGGAAGGAGGTAAGCATAGAGCACATTACTTCCCCTTCTTAACTAGTGGGGTTATTTTTCTCAAAAGGGATAACAGGTGCATCAGGATTACATACACCCCAATGGGGGCATACAGCACCATCCTGGAGTGAGGTTGGTCCTGAAAGGGGACTCCAAGGGAAGATTCTAGTTTATCAGAACACCCAAGCTCTATCACAAAACCTTTACAATGACATACCTACCGGCAGTGCAATGCCTTTATTAATACTTGAGATTGTCTGACTGTTTTACAGATGGCACCACAGAAGCAGAGTTATTTATCCCAGAAAACCAGAGGCCACCATCTTATTTTCTACACTGCTGTGCTGAGTAACCAGCACCAGCACTCTTGGTTTTTAGAAGGTAAAGCACTACCTGAAGTAAGAACCTGAAGATACTAAAGTCATTACAGCTAATGAAACTATAGCAGGGAGGTACCCAGCCAGATTTCTCCAAGCACTTTCAGGAAGCCAACAGGTCTAGTACTAGTGCCCAGAAGACGCTCTAGACAGACTATAGAAGAGATTGGTCCACTTCACTGCCCTTATCCTAGCAAAGACACTGGTACCAATCTTCTGCAAGCATAAAGACCGAGCTAACACCATTAGTCAGTATAGCTATCCAAAGTTTGCCACTGTAGTGGTAACTGTCTGGTTGCCTAATTACAGTGAATTAAGGATAGTATCTCTCACATTAGTCAATGAGACTCATACATGATAAATGACACTACAGCTTTAACTCCTGCACTGACTTGCAAGGAGTATTTCAGCTCCACTTCCTTTGGAAACTCCTCAGTGTAGGAGCACACTCACCTTTGATACACAGCACACACCAGGTCTGCCAAAATGCTGCTAAGCATAACAACATGTTTCAGATATTAATCTAATACTGACTTTTAATCAGACCTCTGGAAAAGTAGCATATTGCACAAGCTGAAAATTTGACTGGGTTGCATCTTAAATAGCACATGAGATTTCAAAAATAATACAACATAAATCCTATGTCAGTATGAGGTTACAGTACGTTTTCAGTCGTGACACCAGTGGATAAATTGCAGCTGTGTAACCTACGAGGAAACAGATCTATTCAACTGCTGCAAAAACAAATTCAGTCATGAGGTTGCTAAAGAGTTACAGGATTGACTTCTTCAGCCTCAGGAAGTGTTACCAACCCAAGTTTCCTGTCCAAGCCAGACCACTGGCCTTCCCAATGTAGCACAGCAGGCAGCAAGCTGCTCACTCTGAGGATGGATGTGGCCAGACCATATGAACTGCCTTCAGGTTCCCCAGTGTACTGGGCACCCAGGGTAAAGCAGAAGCCCGAACACCATTTACCTTGACTTAAGTACTACCAGCAACAGCAACTGTTCCTGCCCATGCACCTGAGTGTCAAGTATTCCTTGCTCCTGAACTGAAATTAAGCAGCAGTGCTCACAACTCCAGGTGTAAAACACTTAAGTACCTGCTCACATGAATGAATACAGGTGGGTAATAACCCCTCATTCTAACCATGGAGTTCTTCTGTGCCCTGGGGAGAAGGGCCTATCTCCTTGCAGTCTCTGAAAGCATTCACACTACTCGAACCACTGAAGGGCTCACAGACACACACAGAGTCAGAGCTCCCTCCATCAGGCACACTGCACTTCTGCACCAGACACTCAACCTTCCCCATCTTTCAATCAACACATCTGCACTGCATAAAGCAACAACAGTGACACTGGTTACTTAAGACAATTAGTAGTTGCTGCAATTCAGATGCTTTGTTAAGCCTCATCTGAGCAGAAATCTCAAGTTTCCTCAATCAGGAACAGCAAATACCACACCAGAAGCTACCTTTCTACTGACCTAAGAGACATCTTAAATATGTATATGCTCACATAAACCTCCAGCCTACTGTGCTTACATGCCTTGCTCCAAAGCCAACAGCAGTATTTCTACCCATCATTAAATGGAAATTGAACTGTCACAACAGTACAGGACCACACGTGACTTCTTCATCCTTAACTTCACTGGGAACCAGCTGATTTCAACAGAGAACTTCACATATGGCATCCAGAACACTTCCTTTTGTCACTTGCTAGGTCTTAAAACACAGCACCAGAGCAGGATATAAGCCATGCATTTATCCTTGCCTGCCCTTTGAGACATTCCCTCTCTTCTCAGAGCTCACCATCAGAGCAGAAAGCTATCATCCTGACAGATGCCAGGTCACCTCCTAGCTCTCATGTCTTTCCTTGAAAAATCAATGCAACATATTGGTTCTATACACCAAAGCACATAGGGTGAGGAGCAAGCAGGAGATGCTGGGGGCAGGGGGTCCATGTGCAGTTGCAGGGGCTGCAGTCCTGCCAGGAGCACAGAGATGAGCTGGGATCTCATGACACGAGTACAGCCATGGATGGCTATAGCTCTGCCAGGAAGGCAAGGCAGAAGAGCTGCCCCTCCATCAGGGCAGAGGAAATGTCTACGGATGGATGCTAAGCTAGTAGAGAGCTCTTGGGTCAGGATTAGCGTGGGCAGCAGAAAGCTGGACAGAAAGTCTCCTGAAGCATCTTCCAGCCTCAGCAGCTACAATTTGAGTCTGTGCTCCTGCAGTACACTTCCTACACATTTTGTCTCTGGGAAGCCTTTTCAAGCGGAACATCTATTTCATAACTAGCACAAGTACTGCAGGGCTTAAAACTTGCAGCAAGTGTTAGTCATAAAGGACTTAACTCGGAGCCTTGAATGATTTTTATTTACAAGAGGTAAAAGCAGGCTTGCTCACCAGATAGTTACTATCAGAAGACTGTTGTGAACACTTCGGTAGAGTAGTTGGACTAAACTGCTCGATCCCTGTTTGACAAACAAAATGAAGATGTACAGTATCACCTCCAGCCTACGTCTAACAACAATTTAAATTAAGTAAGGTTCCTTCCTTCCCAGCTTCAGCCCATAAAGCCTACTTAGATTTTAGGTTGTCTTATAAAGAAGAATTCCCACTGAGCTTGCAAAACTGTTAGAGAAAAAGATTGGTTCTTAAACCATTTTGAAAATGAAAATAGAATGAGGAATGGCACCAGTTCCAAGCACACACTTTTTTTTTAAAGACCATTTCTTTAAAGAACTTGGCTGGTTTATTTTATGATATGGTAGATACATGCAGAAGGCTGCCATGAAAGTCAGACAATGAGACACCATGGTGACCATACTATTGGGAATTCTTTGCCTACCCAAAATGGGATCTCAGAAATCAAAAAAAAGAAAAAAAAAGGGAGAATACCATCGTGCGGAAGAGTTTCTTACCAGTGCAGCAGTTCAGCAGAGAGGCTGTATCAGAGATGAATGCATACATACTCTAGAATTAGTTTTCCTAAGCAGGGAGTTCCTACCCAAACCACCTATTTTATGAGAAGTTGAAGGGAACTAGAATGCAACTTGATAAAAAAATGAAAAGCCACTTGACTTGTTAAACTTCCGCTCAGGACAGTACTGAGCAATGGTGCTAACCTTAAGAAATCCACTCTATTTAGCTGATGCTCTGCAATATGTAGGAGCTAGCTGAGCTTTTGGCTCCAATCTTTTTTTTAAGCACTCCCTCATGTTTCAAGTGTAATCCTGTAATGCTGTATTCTGTCAGCAACCCCAGCTTACGAAAACCTGTGTCACTAGATCTAAAAATAACATCCCTTCACTTGGCCATCTAAAGGATGATAGAACCATGCCCAGAGTCAGAGTATGGCTGAGCATGCAGTATTCTGAGAAATGACCTTTTAGTCCAGGTAAAGACATATAGGAAGAGCCATAACCTAAAGCACTGGCAGCACCTACAAGAGCAGAGCTCAGCATGCTTTCAGCTTTCCAGCCCAACACAGACTTCAGATTAGTTCCGCCACATTCCTAATTTAGGAAGAATATATTAAGACTCCAGCTTCACCAATACACTTAGCAGCCTGAAGTATTTCATATTAATCACATCAGCTGACAGCAACACTAATTCAAGAAGTAACAACTGACAGGCTTAAAGCTTCAACAAATGCGTATAATCCCAGAACCGATATTTTCGGTCTTTGATTTGTGACTCCATTTGTGCAAAGCTTTTAGTAGCTACTGTGTTCCTATTAAGTCTCACACTGCAGTAATCAACCATTACTTGCACCTTTCTGGGCCACTTCTACAGTGATCAGAAAGGCTGGAGGCTCAAGGTCCACATACAAGAGAGCTGTAGGTAAGCAGCTGCCACCATAAAGCAATTCAAGAACCTACTTGCACAGCACCTAAATAGCTTTCTCACATTACATGACTTACGGCTTTCATTTTGACAGGTCTTAAAGAAACACATGTGCACATCTCAAGCACAACAGACAAAACAGACCCTCTATTAACATTATTAAAGCAGTATTCAGAAGCACACAGAGACAAAGCACAAGTTCTATAGGCTTAACTTGCCTAACTGACAAGCCATGATATTTCTGGGGCAGGCAGCAAAGGAAGTTGCTTAGTCCTGTTCAGTGGGCTACAAGGAGCTACTGACAAACTGATCACCCTGGAAACTATTAATAAGTACTTTCTAAACATCTGCTCCCCGGCCTCTTACAGAGCTGGGTATCAGTTTTAACCACAGAATAGAGGCCATAAAATTGATGATCACCAAAGAGCAAGCCAAGGCTGTTTGCTGACACTCCCACTCCATGCAACAGCAGATAAGAAGCACGGGAACAGGAACCTTATCACCACCAGTGACGGTGGCACAGAAGTTTCTGAAGACTAGGAAAGTGGAAAGAACATCAAGCCTGAAGAATACAGATTTTTGACAGAGGGATAGTACATCAAGATAGGAAGAGTTTGAGAACGCAGCTGCCATCTAACTTGGCTGACAACTGGGATCAGCACCTTTCATAAATCAAACATGCAAAGGTTAGGAGAAGTCATGCACACTGGGCATAGGAGGCAAGCACTGCTCATCATTTCAATGGCACCTCCTCCAAACACAAGATTTCAGTCCAAGTCCCACAGACCTTCAGCTGCATGCTCCAGGCACAGTGCACCTGCTGGCCTTCAGGGCCACTTATTTGTTTTCATACCACTATGTACTTGCACTCCCTGAACACTTAGTGCCTGCACAGTTGGCATGAGAAACAGGCTTCCTCAGTACTGTTAGGAGAAGCCATTTAGATGAATTCGCTGTGTAACAGAACATAATTTAATCAGTCAGCTGTGTGGAGTTTGAATCTAGTTATCACTATCCAGTACAAAATTACCACGTTAAAATACAAGTATCCACTAAGTGGAAAGCAAACAGAGTTTACAAAGCAACGGGACAACTCAAACTCAGGCTCCTGAGTATGACATGAAGGCTGCTCTGCTACATCACCTGGCCACTTGGGCTCTGCTCATGGAGCTGCTGGTGAAGCCTGGACACTGACACTTCACAGGGAAGTGAGACGTTTTATACAGCATTCAGTCGCATCAGTTGGCACTTACTCAGTAAGGACATAACTAAAGAAAGTTTAAAGCCTAGAAGAGACATTAGACTGCAGAATCCTTGCATCACCGAGGAGGTCAGCATGTGTACCAGAGTTGTCTAGGCAGCATCCCATCATTACTGCCTTCATTTTATCAAAACACCTCAACTGATCTTCTCCCCAGACATCCAGCACCACTGCACTGACAATTAGAGACAAGCTTAGGAGTTTTAGAAAGTGACTGAGAAAGGGGACTGTCTGGTCAAATTAAGCTTTCAGGCAGGAGTTTTTATGAAGCATTCCAAACTAAGTCTAAACCAGACACTTCTCCACAGCATACATATAGCCCCAGTGAAAATAGGTCAGCTTCACCTTCTGCTATGCATGCAAAACAGAATCAAGTCAGCCCTCTCCAGAGGAGCATACAACAAACAGTATACTACTGATACAACCTAATACAGGAAACTTGTTTAAGGAGTGGAAAAAGCCTTCAGACCATTCCCATAAATAAAAGCCATTTAATACTGGAATGGAATACAAAAACCTTTACTGTTGGTAGGTTGATATTATTTAATTGTGAACAAAAATGTCAAGTTCAGTGTACAGAGGCAAGAAGTGGTTAAAGCAACATGCTAACAAGTTACTATAGGTGAACAAGCCACAAAGACACTATTGCCAAGTGAACTCAAGTCCCTTGTAGTCATTTTCCTGTAATAACGAAGTTACTTCCAGCCACCAAGCCAGCCGCTTGCACGAAGCACCACACGCGTGGCCCCGGCTGTCAGTCCCTCCTCTCGGCTTTGAGGAAGTACAGTGCAGGGCGACAAGTTTACGCCTAGAAGGACAGCTGAGGAGCCAAGGTGCTCTTGAACAGCGCAGCAGTTCTCTCCCTCTTCCATAAGAAATCAAGTCCCAGAGCTAGGAAAGCAGTGTTCACACAGCACGGCGAGCGGAAGGCCGCCCACACCACACAGTTCAGCCGCGAAGGGGCACGGCTCCGGGAGAGCCAAGCCCAAGCCCCACACTGCGGGACGCGGCCGACCCGGCAGCAGCCCGGTCCGGCCGCAGCACCGTGCGGAAGGGCGGCCGGGCCGCTCCCCGCCCTGCTCCGGGAAGGTCACAGCCGGCACCGTCACCTTCCTCCCGCGGAACCCGCCCGGACAGGGCCGCAGGGCGAACGAGGCGCAGCGCCGGGCCGGGCAGCACAGGGCCCCGCACGCGGCCCCGGCTCACCCCGGGCTCACCCCTGCACGTCCTTTACACAGCCTAACCGCTCACCTCGGCCCGGCGCTCAGCACGGCAGCCCCGCTCCGCGCCGGTGCCTCCCGCCCCAGCCCGCAGCTCCGCGCGGAGCACAAGCGGCGAAAGCCACCCGAGGGGCGGCCCCGCGCAGGCCCCAGGGACGCGGTGACCGACCCCTTCCCCCACATCCCTCCTCGCAAGGAATAGGACCAGGACGAGCCGGCCGCGGCCACGCTCTCACCTACGGGCTACGATCCAGCTCCGCGCTGCGACTCCCGCTCCCCGCCCGGCTGCGCTTTAACCGCCGCCGCCGCCGCCGCCCCCCGCGCTCTCATTGGGGCGCCGCCGCCGCCCGCGCGCCCCCGCCGCGCACTTCCGCCCTCGTCGGCGGGCCGGCACTCCGCGAGCGCGCTCCCGCCCCGCTGTCACGTGGCGGGCACGGGCCAATCGGCGAGGGAGATAGCGGCGATGGGCGGGGCTAGGTGAGGGGCGGGGCTAGGCGCGAGGCGACCGTTGGCGCTGAGGTGGGGGCGGTGCGTGCGGCGTTGGCCGGGGAGCTGTGGCTGAGGGGAGGTTGTTGGAGCCGGGGAGGGCGGCTGTGTTCACTGCTCTTTTTCTTTCAAAGCTTTCATCAGTCCACAAATCCAAGTTCTGTCTGCTCAGCTCTAACGTGACTGAGCAATCACACAGGCAGACCTAGCAGCACTGTCAGTCACGAATGAAAACATACCTTCTTCTCTCTGCTTGTCTTTGATTCAGGTAATTCTTCTCGATTTAAATGTTAGGAAGATTCGCCCTGTTTAAGTTCCACACACCAAAGTGAGAGAGACTATCTTGGGCACAGGCCTTCCTCCTTCAAAAGCAGCAGTTTGCGTGGTGACGCCCAGTGGGAAGAGGGAAAAGCCATTCCTTCCACTGATGTCTGAGCTGAGATCCTCTGGGCCAAATGTGGAAGAAGTAACAGTGTAAGCGGTTGTGTTAACTCCTGCGTTCACACCGGGCTTCCATGCAGCCTGCGACAGAGGAGGAGGACTGAATTACCTTCCACCTCCGTCTGTTAATGGCAGGGTGAAACTGGACTTGGAATTGTGTTCTCCTGTCTCGAAGGAAGCCCAGTTTCCTACGTTGCTGGTAAACAAACAGCACTGACATCATCCTTGCATCACCAGCAGCTTCTCCTCCTAACTCATACAACTGAACTAAGCACCAGATTGTAGTTAAGCCCTTTTGGAAATGTGAATTTTCTCTTTTTGTGTTTGTGTGTCGGAAAGGTCCCAGTTTCAGTAACTCTTCCCCTCTGCATTATAAAATAATAAGAACTGCATCCATATTCATCCTGCATTAGAAGCTGGGAGACCAAGAGCTATTTACTATTTGATGCCATGCATGCAGAGAAAAGATATTGCAGAATGTGGGGAAAAAAATGCTTGTTTATAGCTAAACTACCCAAATCCTTGTATTTTTAGGATTATGCTTTTTTTTTTTTTAATGGAATCCTAAGGGGAAAAATAAAAGCTAAGTACAATTATTTAGAATTGTTTCCCAGTTATTCTGTGCGTCTCCGTGGCCATCTTCCATACCATGCAGACAGTATGGTGGGACCAGTTGCTCTGATTTGAGTATTCAAAAGAGAGAAATTTGGGGTGGAAACCCTACCTATGAGCTGAAAATACCAAGCACCTGAGGAGCCAGATCTTCTCCCTCAGACTGCAGTATGACTGCTGCAGTGCTGACACTTCCCCTTGCTTCATTGCAAAGAAGAGGCTTGAGAAATAAACCACCTATATCCTGCTTCTGCAAATTGTTTAGGGGAAATCTACTTCTTTGTAGTAATCCGGTCATGACAAAGAACATTTGTCTGAGGCCGCATTTGAAAGCACTATGCATATTGCCTGGTATAATCTCCATGGTAACCATAGGTGTTACAGATATATTTTTGCTTCGATACTTAAGAAGAAAATTTCTGTAGAACAATTTAGGGAACAAAATTCCTTTTCATTATCATTCATACTGCATTTATTTTATTCTAAGTGCTTTGCTGACAATAAATGTTCACTCTCTAAACGAGTAAGATTTCAGCAGAGCTGGAAAAATTTATCTCCGGCTGTTGCTTCTTCCTGACCTAATGATTTAGGCTGCAAACTCTTCAAGATGGAGACATCATTTTTGATGCAAGCATTTAGTTTCTAGCCCACTAAGGATGTAACAGGGCACACTGAGCACTGTTGGGTCATTATGAACGACATTAAGTGTGGTGGGTAACTGAGCAGCAAATGTTTCTACTTTGCAAAGATTAGGACTCAGACTTCTTTTCTAAGCAATTCTGTTCTGTAAGTAGAAGGTACTCTAGAAGGACGGCTACCTGAAGAATGAATTAGCTGAAATTAGTTCTAGAAACTAGTCATGAGAATGACATAAAACCCAGGGAGACAGCTCTATTCAATTGAATTGTTTATTTATTGTGGAAATAATTAGCAAAGAAAATCGAGGAGAAATAAATAAGGAATTAAATGGAAAAAACAATGTGTTGTAGACCTCAAATTTAGCTGGAGTGAGGCAGGGATGAGTAGAGTGGTGTACAGATCTAGAGAACAGATTATCGTACGCACCGCTATTGAGAAAGGCAGACAGATAAATACGTGCTGGATGGCACTGACAGTTGTATCGAACAGGTTAAAGCAGCAGGAAGGTTTTGTCCCTCTCTGAAGGAACCCTTAGTTACACACGGCCAGTACCTTGTAGCACTGTGCAGCACAAAGCAATAGCTCAGCAAAGGTAACCAGACCCATAAGTCTTCTTGACTTATTAATTCCAAAGCCACTCTATTATTTTTATCTTACCCGTGGGACCATTATTCAATCAAAACGAATGCTAGCATAAAGCTGGGAAAAACAAAAGAACTAATTACAGAGAACAGAAAAAAACAAACAATCGCATTAGTGAGAATGCTGTGATCTCCTTTTTGTTCTCAAAAGACAACATTTTTTGTATGTGAGAGTTCAGCTGCCAGAGTTAATCTAGGCTTAGATAATTTGTCAGGAGCGATACATGTACATAGTGTGCACTCAGAGCTTGTACTTTACTTAAATAAAAGAATTTAGTCAAAGACCACTTTCTTTTTGGGCATGGATCATCTAACAAGAACTACATTGTACAGATTGTATACTTCGGAGAATGAAATGGACCTTGCCACAATTTATCAATTTCAGCATTCAAAAACCCTAAAGCACTAAACAAAAAAGTAACAGAATCAAATGATAGAAAATGAAATACGCTTGTGGTTTTGGCCATTTTGGAGTTGATGGCATTTTGATTGCATCGTGCACTTTATTTCTGTTGCAAATAGGAGGAAGTCACCACGCTACTGTTCACTACAAGATCACCTTGCAGCTTCACATGCGGCTGAGATTTTGTCAGGATCAAAGCTCAAGGTCATTTTTAAGGAGATTCTTACTGAAATTTTGTGAGGTAAGGAATTTCACATTCCAGTGTTACAGGTGTTACATTGCTATCATCATGTTTATTGTCAGCATGACAGATTTAGGGCCTGACTTTGGAGCCTTTACAGAAGGAACTAACTTTATTGTAAATATTGATAACCTCAAAGTAAGAGAAAATGAGGGACTCATAGCAGCTCAGGTAGTCCTCTCAATGGCCCAAGGCAAGATCTGCTATGCATATATCATTTCTGGCATGTATTTGTTTAATGTACTAAAGATTGCAGTATCGTAGCAATTTCTTTAAAATATTGGATTACTTTATTATAAGAAACATTTTAACAATATTTACCTTAAGTTACTTTGAACGTCACTCATTGCAGTTAAAGCCTGTTAATTAATTGCATACTGGACAGATTTTTCTTTTCCTTTTGCAACAAAAATCATTATTTTTTCGCTCCTCAAACTTGTTTTTGTTTTTTTTTTTTACAAAAATAACACTTATTTTTTCAGTCATTCCCTGTAGGCCGTGTTTCCTAATTGCCAATCACTCTCCTTCTTTGGCCTCTCTCCAGCTAGCCCACAGTTCCTTGAGCGCACTGCTGAAGCAGATCTATTAACTAAGGTGTCACCAGTTCTATGTAGGATAGAAAGCATACTTCAGTGTTTTACAGATAAAGTTGAACGTGATGATCATGCTAAAGCCAATTGTGTAAAAACTAGAATTATTCTGGAACAAAGCAAGGCAGGCCAGAATAATAAGGCAACTAGCATTACTGAGAATTTTGCTGAGTTCAGCATTGCTACCTAATTGAGTAACTGCTTTGGAGAGTGATTTCAGCATTCATGAAAAAAAAATCAAGTTAACAGATCTTGTGCCACTTCTTTTTTAATCAAATTTTCCACATCAAATTATTGACAAATATATCAAATAAATAATGCAAATTGCTGGCTTTGATAGCAACCAACATTCTGCCAGGGTGGGATCAATACTTCAGAAAACCCTGTCAGTGAAAAAGGTTGTGTTTTTTTTTAAGTACTTGCTTCTGTCCACAGTCTCTAATTTAATTTACCAAATTTAGAATGAGGTTAAAATGTTCTTCTCTGAATTAAAACAAAACATATTTTTATGCAAAGGTCTTTAATAATTAATCTGTTATCTTTGTTCTTATTAATCTAGCTTTCTCCTTTCAGTATTTACTTGGACCATCTATTGTAAGTATTCAGGAGTCTCAATGCCACCTTTCCACTTAAGTGACACTAGAATTTTTGTTTCCCAAACCCCTTACAATCTGTGAGACCTGAATTTTTAACATAGATATTGTTATGATGGCATTTTTTCCATGCATCAGTGCTATCTCTTTATGGAATTAACCAAGTGTGACCAAGTTTCTTGCACCTATAGCAGAACTTTGTCAAATTAAAGAAGGTCTGAATGTGAACCTGAGTGGGAAATCTCTTCTGGAAATCCAAGTAGTATATGAAGTAGTTTTGACGGTGGAACAAATGGCTACAAATTTTGCCTACCAAAATTTCTCTTCAGCTGCACTCTGCTACAGAGTCTTTACGCATAAACTTACACATAACATTGCAGTGTTCATTAGCTGTCGTATTTGTACCCAGAAGTATACGTCTCAAAAGAGTGGATGCAGTGGTTATCGTAGGAAACCTGTATGAATTTGTTCAGGCATCAAAGGTTCTGAGGACATCTTTGTGTCTTACAAATATGATAATGTAAGTATCATATTGCTACACGTTACTTGATTCTCAATTGTATGGCTTGCTAATAAATAACATAGTGTAGTAATGGGATAATATTGCTACACTGAAGAAAACTTTCACTGTTGAGCTGAATGTTTGTGTATTATTTTACACAGCATTCCTCTCCTCTTGAAAAGATAAATTCCTTGTGGCTTACAATCCAATACAGTCTACAAACAGCCTCTACCTTTTTTCTCATATTTGATCAGAGTACCATGTGCTTTACATTAGAAGTTTAGAGAAAGAAATTTCAAAATAAGCACCCACTGTATCTCATCTAGATAACCTTCTGGCTTCTGTATTGTCTTTTATCTTTTCAGTCAACACTGGTGCACGCTTAGGATCTGTCAAAAGAATCAGATATTAACTTTTTAAGAAAAGACTATTTGCTAGAAGCTAATAAGTCAGGAGTAACAATTTACTGTTAAACCAAATAAGGTTCAGTTGATATGCAGTCTTTTAATTCATTAATAAGTACACTGTGAATCAAAAATGAATATTCATCTTGCAAGTAATGCGTTATTGACATCTTATTCTTCTGATGCCATCTGTGTTAACCCTCATATTCCTTTGAAAAAGCTTGGGAGGAGCTGTACTGGTTTTTGGGGCCCTCAGTCTGCCACAGAAATGCACCTTGGCCAATATATAAGTGTGGGACTACACTGGGCACTGTAAGCCCACAGCTCAAGTATTTCTTCAGTCCCCAGGTTTTGTGATTGCATTGTGATTTATCTCTGGGAAACCATGAAAACAAAACAAAATCATCACATTAAATTAAAAACTGAAATAATTAGCGAGAGCCTGGAAATTCTGATTTAAAACATCTGATACTATAGATAATGTGAGCAAGGAAAGGACATTATTAGGCACCATATAAGGAGAAAAGAACTTCTGAGTAGAAATATATATATAATTTAAAAGTTGAAGCCACTGTGATCACACGCATCTAAAGTCACGCTTATGGCTAGAAATCCTGCTTTTCCCTAAATGTCATTGGAGCTACAGTGATTTACAGTACAGAGAACTGCATTGTGAATTCACAAGCAAATCCACCCACCCTTCTACCTAATCTAGTCTTGAAATAAATGACTGAAATCCTTCATTCGTCTGATATTTGCTGCTGTGCAGCAGTGAACATTTGCTCAAGCTTGTTTTTTTGTTGTTCTCTTGTTGTTGTTGTGTTTTGGTTGGTTTTTTTTTCACATTACAGGGCTGTGTTTTAAGACTTTACAAGCTGTGTCACAGGCTTTCTGCCCTACAGCAGAATGGTGAATGAATGGCTGTTTTTGGCTGTTTTTTGATCAGTTACTGTTTATTGAACAGTGTTGCATTTTGGCTCTCTCAGATCTTGTTTACTTGATTTGACGTTATCATAGATGACAGCAGAATCCACGTATATCATATACTGCAAATCTGCATCTGTGCTACTGCTGTACAGGCTTTGTGAAGCTGTAATGCAAATCTTGAACAAATTCTTTTACGAAGTTCCATCTACTCAGATTTGAAAAAATGAAATTTACAATAAATATAGAACAAGCCCAAACAGTGTCTCTATCTTCTAAGAGGCTTTGAAATCATGATTGCCCTTAATCATACAGAACACTTTTGTATAACTTTGATATCTTCAGTAAAAAGCTTTACACAACCTTTCAGAGAACAATAAATCAAACATCTGACTTTTCAAAATTGCTTCTCTGCATTCAGGCATGAATTTCAACCTCAAGCTGAATTTCTTGAAGGGCAACAGCAGACCTTTAGTTTCATTTTTTTCTGATTGGACTTTCAGCAAAAGAAAAGGAATTTGATCTGATTCACATCTCTATATTTATTCCCCTTATAGCTCTGTCCCTTTATAAGGATTTCCTCTTTCTATGCAATGTTCTCTAATATTTAAAATGGAATTATAGCCAAGTCATAAGACATACAAATCCTGCTTTTCCCTACATTTTTTTTTCTTCTATAGCAATTCATGCCTGTGAAAACATCTGCAAAATGCCAAATGATACTTGATTCAGATATAAATTGTTATGGAAATGGTCAGATTGTTGGTCTCAGGACAGTTCCTCCAGTGTAAAAATCAACTTCATATTGAGTCATTGTGATCACTGTCATTTGAGTTGAACAACAAAAAAAAAAAAAAAAAAAAAGGAAGTGAGCTCCCTTCAAGAACTGGTTTCTGCAGGCAACAAATGGTAATTGTATATACATCGTATATACATACGTATATAGGGGGGAAAATAATCTTTTTTTCCTTTCTGCAGATCAATAGAAAGCTGAAGTCTGCAAGCTTTGAGCTTAAAGTCTCATATGAGTCACTGTAAATTAATTAAAGATGGGCAGTGCCAAGCAGATAATATAAGCCTGCCCATTTAAACTAGAACTGTGCAGGTGCAGATGCCAGCAGCGCAGTCAGTATAAATTGCAACATTTTTTATGAGAGCAAGGACTATTCAATGTGTGCTCTAATCATTAGCTAAGATTAAATCATTCTTGCTTGTACCCCCCTTCCCCCTGGTTTAGTGAATATTATTTCATGCAAACTGGATCAGCTTCAGCAAGAAGGACTGAATACATCCCTTGCCTAGCACAGGATAGTCTTTGGCTTTCACTGTTTGGGATATTTTCCTCCTTGATAAGGGCTCCAATCATCTCAGAGGAGGGGGCAAGAGATGTCTGGTTTCCTACAAGCTGAATAGATACTGTATCCCTTGAGACCTCTGATAGAAGGGATGTGCCTTCTTCACGGATTTGGAAGAAAAGACTGCTACTCTCTCCTTCCACCCCTCTTTCAATTTATGGAGAAGAGCAGGATTTACAAGATGCCCAGTTCCTAAATTATTTCCTGTCAGCTTCCCACTGAACGTGGTAGCTGGCATAGATTACGTTCAGAGAAGGGGTCTGAGAGTCTTACTGAATCTGACTGTAAGAGGGGGGTTAAGGTGCAAATTGCCCAAAAGTCCTTTTGCCAAAGGTTGTTTCTCCCAAGAGAATGGTAGCTAATGTTTGTGCTCATAGCTCTTCCATCTAACAGTTATAGTTAAATGCCTGGGAACATGGAAACTAAATGGAAGATCCAAAATGTTTAATTATTTGTCTTTTTTTGTTTGTTTGTTTGGCAAATGTTTTTATCAAACAAGTTATTTTCTTGTAAATTTAGAGAAGATCTTTATATAAAGCAAGCCTGAGATACTATTATAGTCTCATGGCAGATGCAACTTCCTTTCAAGAAAAGGCAGCCTTTCATGCTCTGTGGAAAGCAAAAATACTATGGATTTGGCCATTGTGGCTGAAGATATCCCTTATGTCAAATGCAAAACGCAATAGTCATGTCACGTCCATGCTATGTTCAGCTTGATGTAGTTCTGCCTTTTCAGTTTCTTTTCGCAGAGCCTAAGCAATGTGGCCACCTGCTGAATCTCTCTTTTGATTAGCATGTAAAGAATCCTTTGTTTGGATCAGCTGGGCTCCCTCGACTTCTCAGCACTGAAGGCTCAGCGACAGTTTCCTTGTGGCTTTTCTTAAACCTCTCCAAGGGTTTTCTGGGGATAATTTGAAAATTCAGGAAGAGATAGTAAAATTCAGTTCATTTTCCACTTAGCTGATTTGTATTTTCTTGCTTTTTTTATATGATGTTGAGATATATCGAAGCTACCATTTTAAAATACTATCTGCTGCTAGAAGAGGTAGGAAAGCAGGCTAGTCCAGACCTAGGAAATGCTAAGCAGCTTTCAGAGCCACCATACATTAAATGGCACCGCACTTGTGACTACCTCTGGTCTTATTTAGATCCAGAGCGAGTTCCTACTTGTATTTTGGTCAATATACACTTTTAGCTCCCTGAGAAGAATGCTGTGTGTTCCAGTAGGAGTTCAAGTCCCTTCGTATTCTGATTGACCAGTATTAATTCTAGCTCCATTTTTGTTAGATTCCAGACTTTTGAGTAGAGTGCCAATGGTTTGCTACTGCAGGATGTAACTCTTCGTATTTTCAATTCTTAAGCTTTTTCTCCTAAGCTTCTGATGATTTCCAAATCTAACAAACCAGTTTTCTAGCAGCCTTATTTTAGTTAAATAGAGGATATTTTAGTTCCAGTTCTTATTCTGTCCCATGTACAAACATTTCATTCCAATTCTGCCAAAACATTGCCACTCTAGTTCTAGTTGTTCATAGCTTCCTGGTCTGCATCCTGTTAGTGCTGACACAGGCTCCTAATATCCAGCATGGATCCATCCCTCCAAGGACAGGAAACGTTCTGCTTTGCTGATTCAAATCTGAGCAGAAATAGCACGGCCTAAGAAAGTTTTAAGAGGGAAAATTTTAGTAAAGAATATGAGAATTAAGAACATAATGGCTGGAGTTATAAACACAAAAGAGAGAGAAATCTGTCTGGAAAGTCCTTGATGAATTGTAACAGCAATAGTAATGAAACAGGCCGAGAATTCAGCCTAACATCAGTGATCTTTTTTGTACGTTTTTCCTTTCTAAGGTTTTGTTTTGTTGTTTTTGTTGCTGTTTTAATTTACTCTAGTCTGTATGACTTCATTATATACATTGGTTTCAGCAAATTCCAATGTAATATTATTTAACAAAACTTTTATAAGTGTTTTTGTAATTTAACATTGCTGCTAATAACTTGTGTGTAGAGTTTCCCCATAGGGATGACAACTTTAAATCTGTTTAAGCTGTCATTTGTGTCAATTTGTCTAAATGCTGTAAGACAACATAATCCACTAATAAGCAGTTAAAACAACAGACTCTGTGGTTAGAAGTGGTTGGTTCTTGAAAATACTGATATTTCAAAAACTGCCTGTGGAACTGACAGCTTCTGGACAAGATGCAAATGACTGAACTGGGATGTTCCTCTCCAGGTCAATGAATTGCTTTGGCTTAGGGGATACGGTCATTCTGTGTATGAAGATAGGCCATTATTGAAGCTGTGCTATATAGGGTGATCATCACACTAAATGTAGTTGAATTTCACCTGTTAACAAATGAAACACAGCAGTCATTCAGCTGAAAAGAAAATAATTTTCAGCTGGGGGATTCTACTGGGAAGTGAAGAAAATATTTATGTAGCATATGGAGGTGAAAACAAATCAAGAGTGCTTGATAAAGCGAAATAAAACAAAGACAGGTAAGTCTTCAGGTTTTTACTTTTACAGCTTCCCTGAGAAGATTAGCAAGTCGCTGTACAGATGAGTGAAGTTCAGGGAGCACTTTGCACACCTATGTACAAAATCGTAGTTTCTCCTTCCTAGACAAAATTGAATATCCTTCTGCTTAAATAACGTAGAGCAAGAGATTTACAGTGTTTGAGGGATACTCTAGCTGATTTGGCATGACGAGGCAAGATGATTTCCTTCCTCCAGGCATGCTAACGGGCAGCAGGAAGCACTGTCTTCCTTCCCTGCTCCCAGCTTGCTGCCTCTGCAGCATCCTCTGCCTGTACAGACAGGGCTTCCTTGCCAGATTCCTGCACAAATATGCACACTCTGCTAAAAATAAAAATAATAATAAAAGTTGGTCCAGTCATTCCCAAATGAGGTAATCATCTCTCATCTTATTCCTTTCTTCTTATCTGTTGTATATCATGTGTAAATAACTGCCAGGTTACCTAGCAGTGACTATCCTGCTTACAGTGGAGTATTGTGTGAATAGCTTTGTTATGAGAATTATTATAGCAACATAATATTTTAGGAATATGGATTAATTGCAAATTTGAAAGGCAATGGTGCTGACACCTTTGGGCTTGACATAGGTTATATCAACGGACTAAATGTGTTCTGAGTTGTGGGGATTTTTTCAATTCTAGCTGTCATGTTCACATGTTTCACTCCTGCAGCAATGGACTTTTCCCTCTGATGACTCAGAGGAAATAGAGCCTCCACCCACCCAGTCTTTGGCAGAATAGTAGTTCCCCTCATTTCTCACAGCAGAAAATTACAGAGATTGTAGAGCAAGAATTCAATGGAACCCCAAATACTGGCATAAATACGTGATTAGAATGGATTCCATTTACCTTGGGACCCCATTTGAAATTGCTGTTTCCTCAGTAGTTATAGTAGTGCCTGATTTGGGAATCACTGCTTTATATACCATTAAAGAGCATACCTGTATTTTCCAAATTATACTGCTGCCTTTTAGCACAAAGCAGCATGTCCTGAATACAAGATCTGGGTTATTTAACATTTGCATATTCTAAGATAAGAGGAATTAATCTGTTAAAGGCAACATTACCTACCTCCTCCCCCTTTAGCTGCTTCTTTGCACCAAGAGCCATGATCATGTTCCATTCCAGAGACTTCAGCATCAAATCTGGACTTACACTGGGATGACAGTAGAGTTTGAGTGCTATTCAAGGCAAGGCTAATTTGTATTATAAAACTAGCTCTTGTTTCCTTCTTGATTTTCACTGATTTACATAAAGTTAGACACGTACGATGCCTTAAAGGTGCATAAAAACAAACACCCCTTTCCCGTAGAGATCACAATCAACAATAAGAAATAAAAACACTGTATAAAGAATGAGTGCCAGGAGGAAATAGATTTTTTTTTTTCCATGGACTATGCTTTTCTATGTGACATGCACTCAGTAATTCTTAATCTACAATCAATCCTGGTTAAGTACTTTGTTTCTTTTAAAGCTGTAAATAGCAACGCCTAGTGGATTAGCATAGAAACACTTTATAGAAAAAAAAGCATTTTATGAAGGATTTGAGTGAAGATAGCGTTGTGATTTCATCCAGAAATCTTATCAGGAAAGAATTTACAGCAGGGAAGAATAGCTCCTGCCTTTTCATCACAGTTACTTTCAGAAAAACAAGTACTGAGGACAGATAAGGAAACTTTCTGGTAGATTATTCCCATTATCTAATGGCAACTTCACTCCACCCTTCCCTTCTATTTGGCTTCTTACAGATTGCCTGAAGCTACAGTTTTGTTGCAAGACTACCCTTGGAAAAATCCCCTGCCATTATCAGACATGCTAACAAAAGAAAGAAATGCATACTTCTTCCAAAGAGGAAAAATGTAATTAACTGCTATCCATCAAAATTAGGAGAGGTACCTGTTTAGCACAACTGGAAGTTAATGTACCTTTCCACTGTGCCTTAACTGAGCCACAGACGCATCCAGTAGCACTTTTCCTCAAGCAGAAATTTCAGCTGGCAATTACATCCCTGTCCATTACTTAGAGAGTTTTCCTGAAGATAAAATGTTTCAACTTGTATTTAAGTGAGAGATCTTAGTTTTGTAATTCGTACTTCAGTCATATTAAAACTAAACTAATAGTATAATTCTTCCCACTGGCTTTTATTCTTTAGACTATCTCAGAATGGTGCCTGTTCCCACTAGCAAAGGAGCTTTGCTATCAGCTCCAAGGTCAGCAACTCCCTTCACCACTGTGCCTCCTCCACTGAAAGAAAACAGGACCCAGAACCTGCTGGATACGTTAACTTGAATAAAAAGTCTGCAAAATGAGTCCACAGATCCTGTAGCTTGTATGCATACAGATTTCACACTGACTGTAATTATTTCCTTAATTACAAGTAACTTATAATTCCTGCAGTTGTACAGAAAAATTGAGTACATGCATCACACGTAGATGACCTAAGAAGAGACAAATAAAATACAAAAAATACAAATACAAAGGCATGCATTATCATACATTCCTTCTCAGTGAGTGCTACCTACAGCAACATGAAGTGTATTAATAGGGTAGTTAAGCCCCACAGGCTGCGTGAGTCAGATCCCAGTGCACGGACAGGCCACTGAGATGACAATAACAGTTTGAGACTACGATTCCATCCCTCCCACCATGCACCCATCTATACTTGTAGGCCTTGTGGGAGCCTGGGTGGAGCATTACATTGCAGGGGAACTCCCCTGGCCTTTGTTTCCTACTCTCCCCATGACAAGCAAGGAATGAAGGCAGAACTTCCATGATTGTAATGATAATGTGATGCTACTGTTCAGTTTTAGTGAGAAAAATACCGTCTTCTAAATGTTTATGTCAACTGGGAATGTACCTTGTTTGTAAGGCCTCAAGAATGGAGAGTATGTCCATCATTCAACTGTAAAAGACACTTTTTGAGGAAAATCAGCTAGAGTCTTGGCTGCTGACACTGAGACAAGCAGGACTGAAGGAAGCTGGAATTTAGATCACAGTAGTAACAAGAATAGATGACAAAGTAGAACTTTAAAAAGTCCAAGCTTTGGGCCAGAAAGGAAGTGAAAAGAATGGAGGGTACTGCTTATTAAGGGGAGGAGTTAGGAAACAATGATGCTATTGTGGCAGTGGTGCTGATGAAGGTCAGAGAAGATAAGCTCTATTTTGCCCAGTTGCAAAACACTCAGACAAAGTTGGGGATTTTTAGTGAAACAAAGAGTTGGGCCAAGGGACACTGTGGCCACGGAGTTTGGTGTATTAGTAAGAATTGTAGTCTATAGTGCTTTGGTTTTACAAATGAAAAGCAGTGCCCCCAGCAACTTCATGCAAAGCATATTTGCTTTGCATTAGACTTACCACACACCTCCTGAAAAATTAGCTATAAACCTGAAGAAGTGCACTTTGCAGGAAGAATCTGTTTGAGCTGTAGTAGTCACCACTGGACACGGCATAGGCAGCAAGGCTGTTAGGTCCTGCTGTCAGGAAGAGAAACTAAGCTGAATATTTCCACCTTGAATACAGGCTTTTGTGACCCCCAGCTGAAGAACCATGCCCAGTCTTTAACCAGACACTGGAGACAAAAGTCCCACAGGCACTGCACCATAGCCAGGTCTTGTGATAGTAATGGGAGCAAGTCCCAAAGGAGCCACCATATTAAGTTTATTTTGCAGAAATTCTTTGCACAAACCTATCTCCTAGGAAACAGTAAGTACTTGTCTGCATTAGCATTCTTTACCTAGCACGAGATGTATAGAATGTGCCTGGGTTCGCTGCTGTTTAGATTTCCCTCCTTTAGCATTCCTGCAGCTTGCCAGAAAGTCTGCTTCTGCAGAAACAAAGGTTAATTAAACACATCCGCCCATTAGAGCAAGGAGCGAACATTAACTCCTGGCCCAGAGCTACCGTCTTCAGCTGTCAGCACTGAAAGACACTTGGAACCACAAGCTGGTCCTCAAGCAATACTAGTTTCAGCAGAAACTGCTCGTTTTAATGAAGACAGAAGTTCTTCCCCATTTGTACTGTTTCAGCTTGTACTTGCCTCGCTGCACTGAGCTCCAGCAGGAAACATGCAAGTGGTATTTAGCAAGTTGCACGATCCAAGATACTTAGATCTTTACAGTGCCATGATTAACACATAATAAGGAATGTTGGAAAAATGTACCTTGCCTGCATTGCTAACTCCACCTTTTATAATTAGTCCAATTAAGGTAACTGATACTGGATTTTTTCCGTCACTTGTGGCATTCCTTAGTCTTGTACCATTCACTCTACTTGTATAATGCGATTGAATGGGTTGACTCCCTCAGCAGGCATTTCTTTTCACTTTCTTTTCAGTTCCATTTGCTGGTTCTAATGTGTAAGAAACATACTGCCACAAATGCTTTCTCAGTTCTGCAAGTGTAAGTAATATATTTATGGTATTAACTCTTCAGAGTAGCTGTATGGCTGTACCTCAGTTTCCTTCTTGCTGTCTTATGGGCAGTGAAGGAAAACATTACATACTTTTCATAAACATTGACTGTTTCCATGTGCATAATCACCAGCACTGCAAAGAACTGACATTCCTAACATGTTTCCTTTCTGTGCTGAATCAGCAGCAGGAGGCTGATAGTCCTATTAAAGAGCAGGGGTGAGATTACTGAGATAGGCAGGGCACACGGAGGTTTTCACTGAAAGTAGATTCATAAACTTAACATGCAAAACACCATGATGTCCACTCAATCATACAGGCTGGCTTGTTGTCTACAGACTGCAGCAGTGACTCTATGTGCAAAATTCAAGGCCTGTGTTTTGCTCTCTTCTCAAACAAGCTAATGTATACATCCTCCATTCTTATTCAGATTAGCCACAAGCTGATTCAACCTTCACTCCTACTGGCTGCCACAGAAAATTATTCTCTGCCCATGAACTGTATGAGCGTGTATTTAATTTCAGCTGGTTCTGTTTTCCTCAGACACACGGATCACAAAGACTTCTTTTTATTCCCAACCTGAAAGAGAACACCAAGGCACAGTGCAATTTAATGCCTCGTTCTCCCCAAATATTAGCTAATGTTTCATTTGCATTTGCAGTTCCTCAGACAGTATTACCATTACATTTGGCGGTTTAGTTATAGGAACTATTGATAAAAGAGAACATGAGTGGGCAGTCAGAGAAATATTTTTAATAGTTTGCATTGCTTTCTTAGGTTTGGTTTCAAAGTCTATGAAAGTCACGGAAGTCTCTTCTCCTGACCACTTTCTACCGGACAATTCAGGCAATCCATGTCTAGTTTTCAACAACCCCTTGGAAAGGCACCATCTCTGAGACCTTGTAGATGGGCACAGCGCTCTTACAAACTGCTCATCCCTTGGCATCAGGCTGTTTTTTCTAGTCTGTAAGAAAAACACCTTTTTCTCAAACAGAAATGGAAAGCAAAGCTGCAGCAACACCAACTAGTGACAGCTGGCCACTGATGGCAGAGCCCAAATGACAAGAGAGGGTAAACCCAAAGGGAACACAGCATGACCCTAGAGAGGAGACAGGATGGCCTTCTGGAACATGTCCTCATGGCTTGTTACCTGGAACCTTCTGCCTAATTCCAGCTAAGTAGTCAGGAAATGACTCTCACTTCTTTATAACACATCACATTACTTTTGTTTCTATAAATACAGCATGACAAAACTGATTTAACACCTAGGAGGGTAATTTGCATTCAACAATGAAGTGGTTGAATTTTTAAGGTATTTTGTTGTTAAACTGTAATTAAGTTGGAAGGCTCTTTGCCCAGCAATGTCCCACTTACTACATACAGCAAAAGTCCTTACAGAAATCTAGGAGATGGCCGTACCTTTGTGCTGCTTGTCTCAGATGTAGCAAAAGTAGTAAATGATACAAAGCACTGTGTAAGTCTGTGTAACAGAGTCGTGTTCATACCCAGGTTTAAAAGGGAACAACAAAGCAAACAACAGTATTGCTCCATTATCTCTCCTGGCTCTATTATCACCTCTGCCTTATGCCCAGGTACGTATTTCTGGGCTGTTTATTCTTCCCTGTACTGAAGACTACTATCAAATAGGTAAGACAGTGAAGATTGGAAAAAAAATATTTATGTCCCATCAACACAAACAAAAACACGGACTATGCTCCAAAAGCTATAAAGGTGTTGAAGCATGAGATTAGCCCGAACACGGGTATTGTTTGTTTAAACAAGTTTTCAAGAATTGTACATCTTTATGCACCAGTTTATTCAGAGATGATACAGTTCAGAATTGCGTGTCTAAGCAGGTTTTTCTGAGGATGCAGTTGCTCTTTTGTGCTTCAGGCTACATTTTCATTCACTCATGACAGCATAACTAGCAGTCTCTCCTCCTTCTGTGGGGCAATACCTTTACAATGCTCCATTTACTGAAGCTATAGATGTTATTAAGTGGAACTGCTGTTGAGAGTATGAACAACAGCATTGCTGCATTGACATCAGTGAGATTGCTATGTGTTCTAAGTGCATTCCTTATCTCTTTTTTTTTGCAGAGATCTCTTTGAGTATATTTTTAAAGTTCAGGATAACCATAAGCAAAATATATGCAGCGGATATCTGAAGCTACATCTGAACAAAAAAGACTAAAAGAGTCCTAAGCATGGAAAACTTTTGCAAATATTTCAGTTGTTTACATGAAATAAAGCATAATAATCCAACATGGAACTGAGAATATTTATTTTAATCATTCAAGGAATTTGCTCAACTTTAGAGTCAAGTCTGGTGTGATGATTAAAGCATGGGGCAGGGAACCAGAAGACATAAATTCTATTTTCAGCGTTAGCACTGACTCACAGTGTGATATTAGTCAAGTCACTTAATTTAACTGCCTCACTCTCCATCTCACCTGTAAAATGAGGGAACCTACCTCACACGTTCTTTGTGAGATTAATTAATTAAATGTTTGCTGCACACCTAAAAGTTCTTGGATGTAAGGTCGTGGAAAATTTATTATTAAACACATTTACAGACAGGATACAGGAGCAGAGCTGGGTGGTTTCTATAAAGGAAGCTCTCTTCTCTTTCATCTCTGAATTTTTTAAGCATGACAACAAAATAATTAACAACAGGAAAAACTGTGGGTGAAGCCCTTGAAAAGAGTTTATAAATTGGAAATAAAAAGCATACAAACAAACTAGACACTGACTAAACTATAACTAAGAAGAGAAATATGATTCTCTCTTCAATTAAAGACAAAGGTGGCTTTTTCTCTTACGATCCAGAAGTAAATTTACATCTAATGGAAGCGAAAGGCAGAAGATCTAAATCTGGAGAAAGGAAGCCAGGTTTCTTAAAGAAAACACATTGTTGCTGAACCCATTGCCACAAAACATTGAAATGAAGGTCTCGGTGAACTCAAGAAACAAACAATTATATGGCAATGTGAATGTCTGTTGTGATGTTTTATGAAATGAAAGTGTTAAGAAACAGCTGTGTTGCAGAGCACAAGCCAAGTACTAGCTGAGAAGCATTAAAGAAATCTGCTGCGAAGCCTGCTGGGCAGCTGAGCACCCGGGTTTAACTGCAGCCTTAGCAGAGGGCCTGGCACAGTTCATTCTGCAGGCAGGGAGCTCACAGCATGTTGTGTGCAGCAATCCCAATGCATCGTGTCCCTAGCAACCTTCCACTCTTATAATGAATATGGTGAGAAAATGGCAAGTTTGTTCTGTTGCAAAATTAATTATGTCAGCAACACAAGAGGGTCCAGCAACTTCCGACTGAAGAGGTTTGTGTACCTTCCATTCCCGGCCAGCTCAATGCAGCTGAGCTGACGCAAGGCAACAATTTCTACTGCCGTTGTTCTGTGACCCCACAAATGAACCAATCAAAACCACAATGGGCGAAGGAGAAATGGAGAATGTAGAGCAATCAATGACATATTCACAAGTTATATGTTTCTTGTAAGGCTGCTTGTACCAAAGACTGTTTGGGGAAAGGATGCCGCTTATTTGCACTTTTCTAAAGCCAGTTGTTATTTCGTATATTCCTAAACATCACTGCTGCTTTCTGTAGGTTCCAGTCAAAACAGAGTGAGGCCTGTAGGTAAACCATTATCTTAAACCTCTTACCAAGCTCTAGTATGACGCTGGTTTGTTACTCTAGTACGGGCAAGTGTCCCTTGGGGTTTCCATCCCTTTAAATGCTAACTTCCAGGTTAAGAAAAAACTTCTATGATATCATTTAGTAAATATAAGTGCAAGTGGATCATTTACTTTCATTGTAACATTTCTACACTGTAAATTCCAGAACATACTAAGCTATTCATACACTGTAATTATAAATATATATTTAATATAGCTAATACATTTCTACTCAGCACAGCAGAAACATCCAGACTAAACCTTGGGCCCTCCACCAGGAGTGGCAGAACCTTTCCATTTAGCCCTCTGCTCTCTGCATTGTAGAACTAAAAGGCCAAGATGGAGAAGTGCCGAGGTAACCACAACAGCAAGGGTTATGAAGTTGTATTAAAAGGAATCGGTGACTCACTGTTCATACGTTTACTCGGCCTGTATGCCGTAAGGGTGAGTGGAGACCAGTACAGAAAACTGGTTCTTTTATTCTCTTCATATTTTGTTTATTACTAGCTAGCACTACTGCATTCATTAAGGCAAACCAGATTTAAGAATAAACAAGAGGTGTTTGTCATCCAGCACTAACATAATGCCACGTGCTCACTGCGAAGCTTCTTCTGCATACATTTCAGCAGCTGTTTTTTTCCTGTCTGCCCACACTGGGTTGGCTCACAGGGTGGGTACACCTTGTCCTCTCCCTGCACCCTGCCCCTATTGTAAGCCAGTCTCTGCACACCAAGCCCTCCTCATTGCTGCTCTCCTTTTTCTCACCCCAGCTGAGCCAGGAAACAACTTTTGCTTCTCACCTCAGTATTCAAAAACGAAAGCGAGTTCTCATTTCACGTGTGTTTATGTTGCTGGCTGCACCCATACACAAACACAGATAGGTGATCTTCCTCTAGTGCCACCACACAAGCTAGTTAGACCGTCTGCTTTCATAGTTGATACTCACCGTGCTAAAGGAGCCCGTCCCAGAGCCGCGGTTCCCAGGGAGCAGCAGGCAGGGGATGGCAGGAGCAGCTCCTGTGTTCTGAGCAGGGCAACGCTGGCCAGGGCCGGACTCCTCCTCTTGCTTTGCGGAGCTGCACGAAAAGGGAAGGGCTCAGGATATGATATCATGCGCCCATTGTAAAACCAAAGAAACTGTTGTAGGTGATTGAAAAAGTAACAGTTTCAAAACTCCTGAATGGCCAATGACAGAGAATGACATTCTCTGACATTCCTTTGCCTCCCCAACCCTCTCTCAAAACAGTTTCAGTAAATACGAATGACAAATTTAGAAAACAATATTTACCTCATTAGTAGGAGTAGCTTGAGAGACGTGTTACAGATGAGCCTCCTCGGAGCATTGCTCAGTTCCCTGCCACGGTCTGTGTGTATGTGACTTGTCAAGCCCTGACCTTGCTAAACACAAAGATCTGATCTGCATGCAGTCAGCTCCTGCAGCCACCGCTGGGAGTGCATAACCAGCACGGTCTCAAGAACATCCACTCCTTGGCACTACCTTGGCTTCTTTATTGCCTTTTCCAGTGAAAGTAATATCATCTAAAGCATCTAAGTGACTTAGGAGTCCAATTAATATTTCTAAAGGAATGTAAGCAAACAGGCTTGCAAATCTCATGGGAAGTCAATGTGATTTTGTGCAGATATGCTGGGATGAGTTTTACTCCTTAGGTCCCTTTCTAATTGCAAGCCTACTTCAGAAATGATTACCCATCTACAAGGCTATATTGTTATTAATTTATTTCCCAGGTCATCATTTACCTCCCAAGCCTTTAAAAAGAAATTAGTAAACTCTCAAAATAAAGCAGATGTCCTACCTCAACACAATTGTTCTTAACCTCAATTTATCTTTGAAATTAAGTTACTAATTCAGATCTGAATGAATGAAAGCTTATCTGTTTTGTCCAGTTTTATCCAGTGACTAACAGACTTTTTCTCATGTTGCCAGGATACTTTTGTTTCTGTTATAACCTCACTAAACACTATCAGAGGAAAATTTACTACATTCTTCACGCACACAACATTTTTACGTTGTGTTTGGAATTGCTAAATACTCTGTTATGCCATTGCGCTTGCCTTTCAGATTTCTTTTTTTGTGATTAAAAATTCCTGTGATATTTTCATGCAATTGATTCCATATTCAGCATTAAGATCACCCACTGTAGGTCACTGTCATTTTCAAGCTCCTGCTTTGGCTTTTGGTTTAATAGCTTACCTTTGGGGGTTCTGTGTTTCAGTATTTGTCAGATGAACCCTTTTATGGAGCTGTACAACAGGGTGTTGCCCTTTCAGCTGTATTGTTTGAACAGAAATATTTTGCTGCCAGATTTCTTGTTCTGTTTGTGCATTTTGTTAGTGGACTTTCAATGTCAGGAACTTGTTCTGTCTAGGAGGATAGTGGAAGAACAATACTTGATATGATTATATTTATTAAACAGATGATGGTATTATCAATGTTTGTTTATCCAGTGCTGATGTGTCTCTTAAATAAACCATTTGAAAATAGTAATAGTGAAATAAACTGAAATACAGAACTGTTTTCTTCATCAAGACTCCAGGAACTTTTCTAATTAGTGCTAGTTCTGATTCAAGGTTTAATCATCCTTTGTTGCTCTGCACAGTGAAGACAAGTGACATTGAAAATTACACAGTCATAATGAACTGTTTATGAGGTCGAGGAGTGAGGAGTAAGATCACTAATACATTTACTTCTGCTGAGTTTGAGAAGTCCCCTGCTCCCATGGCCTTAAGTTCAGGCAGATAAAGCAAGCCTGGAGTAACTGCAGGTATGTTGGTACTGATTCTTTTCTTGGTTCTCTGCTAATTTTAACGTTCATCTGACTTCATTCTGAATTACTTCAGTGCGAGCAAGACGAAAAGCAGACCAACTCTGAATGGCTCTGGTTTGTTTTGTGGCATTCCTTTTTTCTCTTGTCAGAAAACCATCTTTATCTTAGATTCTTTTTCCCTATTTCTTTTTCCCTATTTTCCTTCAAGTGAGAATTATGGAATCGCAAAATAATTTTGATGAGCAGGAACCTTTGCAGATCATCTAGTCCTTTCCCCGCTTGAAATAGGGCTAACTTCGGAGTTAGGTCAGGTTACTCAGGGCCTTTTTCAGTCTGCACGTGAATCTCTCTAAGGCAAAAACTTCCAGTTTCACTGGGCACCTTGTTAAAGGGTTTGAGCTCTTTCTCTGTAAAGTCCATACAAAGTGTAATTCATGTTCCTCTTTGCCTATGTAAGACTGTGGATTTTCCCCTATGTTAATATGATAGTTGGATGGAGAAGTAGCTCAGAGTTTGGGAAAACCCTGAGTTTTGGGAAGAAATTACAATGCGTGGAAATGAGGGAAAAAAACCCAGGAGTTGAGCTTTACAGAAGGCAGTAAGAGAGAAAGAAGGATGCAGAGGGATCATGGCAGGGAAAAAGAAAATAATGGCATGTTTCACAGGCCAGGGTAGGATGTGTGTGGGAGGATAACTTGGGTGATCAGAAAGCAGCAAGACCACAACTGTGGTCACCACCTCCAGATTTGGGTAGCAAACATCCCAAGATAAATTTCCCCCAAAATACCTCAACAGCTATCTCATGAAGTTGATTACAAGTGCTTGCAGATCATTTTGCTTTCTTAGGTTGCCTTTGCAATTTTGGTTGGATGGTACACTTTGTGTCTGAGGTACTGGAAACATTTTGGTCTTCTGCTGTGTTCTATTCCAGAGAAAGGTGCCTTTCTGTGGCAAGTGGTACAACTTCAGCAGCATACAAAACAGACAAACTTGGTATTTGCGCTGGAGTTACATTTATAGATAACTCCAGTTTAGATCACAATTAATCCTCTCAAAGATCTCTTGACTGAAAGGTGTTTTATAAATACATGCTAAGACTGTTCCTCATGATATACGTTAAGATTGTTTCTCATGATAACACCAAGGAGTCAGAAAAGTCATCAGAAATTTTAGTCACAAGCACAATGATGAATAAATCATTTTCCAGCACTAATGAAAAGGAAAATCGGAAATTCAAGAATTACTTTTCCTTTGCTGATTACTTCATTGCTCAGGAAAATTCAGTCTGACTGTTGAAATTGCTTTCAGGTGTCCAAGTTCAACTCTAGCATCAACAGCCTTTTGCAGTAGCAGAAAGCAAAGAAGAATTAGGATTTGGGAAAAGTGGGAAAAGGTCTTTAAGAAGGGTGAGATGCATTTGTGTTCCTAGGAACTAAAGTCTAGGTGATTTAGACTGGGAAATCCCATTCAGTGATGTAAACATGTTAACTGATGAATCCTCACAGTAATGTTGTGAAGGAGGGATGGCTTATGCTGAGTTTTGACAGATGGGGAAACATGGACAGAAAAGGCTAAGTTCTTACCAGGATCCTTGCCAGCTTCTTTCAAAGTAATTTCCAAGGAAGATCGTTTCCTGCAGAAAGCTTGCAGCTACAGACATCTCTCCAACTTTCCTTCAGGTACTATGGGAGAACAAAGAGGGTCAGAGTTGTTAATGCTACTGGCTTGGCCTTTTTTTCGAGCTTGGACTGGACTGTGATCTGAACAGAGAACAAGCAGAAACAGCTTTTTCTATATGATGACTCACCTTGCCAGAGGAAGATTAGCTAAAGGAAATCTGTATCTGTCTATACTAGTTAGAAATATGTACCCATCACTGCCTAAGTCAGAGCACTAGGGCAGCAGGAGGGGAAACCTGAGTTTAGTCACAGCTTTTTTGCTGTTGGCACTCCAACAAAAGCAGAAGCAAAAGCAGAGGAATTCCAGGCTGATTTCCAGCACAGTAAGAGACCTTATGCCTGAGGGATGTCAGGTCTTGGATCTCAGCTCTCCCATTTACCATTTTCACTCACAGTCTGTGCAAGGAATACTCCAACCCGTCCCAAAAATACACTCTCTTTTCACTTAAGCTTGGGCCAGTACAGGATTGTTAAACTTTCCTAGATCTCTTCACAAGAGAAATTATGCAGGCAGAATCTTATGTAACTTCAGATTTTTTTAATTTTGTACTGCCCTATCAATCAGCAAAGCGGTAAGATTGTAACCACAACCTTACAGTGGCAAAGATAAGTAGAGATTTAAGAAGCAGTTACCTTCCCATTCAATAAACATTCATTAAAACGCCATCCCGCTTCTTTTCCTTCACTCTGGTAATAGACCCCACTTTCTTCAGGTATTTAATTTGGTCGGTTATGCTTCAGCTTTGCCATTCTTTTCCAGAAATGTCTGGAATAGAAAGACTGGATTATTTGTCAGCTAAAATGAATTTGGTTAATTTTTCCCTAATACTGGTAAATGTAGTCTGAATGTTGTCAGCAGTAGGATTTTGGTATATCTTCGCTCACATCCAAAATACAGCAATTGGTAGAGCCCCACAGCAAAATCTTTCTGGAAGCTCTTTTCACTGTAGCTTCTCTGCACAATTAAGTATTGTTAAAAAAACTGAGACAAATGGGACCTCAGCAATATAACCTTGCACATTCTAGTGCACTAGCACCTTAGAAGTTTAAAACTATGATTCGTATCACAATAATAAAGGCTGCTTACATCTCTGTCCAAAGAAATGCCTTCATTAATCTTAATAATGCAGGAGCTATCAATTTCTTGGTATGCTCACTACTTGTTAATCCCAGAAATTTTATAAAGTCCTCACTTCCAGTGAGCTTTGATGAACCAATGAACTCCATAAACGCAACCCTACTCTGCATCAGCCTGAACCACTGGATTCATCTCTGGGTCCCAAGGTCCTAACACAGTCTGGAGCAGTGCTTAGATGACTGCTCCTGTATCACTTTAAAGATACATAGGTGGACTGAGAATCCTTCTCTAAACCTTGGTGTAGGATGTGGGCCATTGGTGTGTCAGAACGGGAGAACCCTGTGCTTGCTTAGTATTGATTTTCTTAGTTTTACCGTGGCCTATAGGCTTCTACGTTGGCCTGTTCAGAGTGAAAAGGGAAGACAAAAACAAAAAACACTTGTTTAGCAATGGATTTGCTTAGTTATCACCTCCTCCCCTTAGAAAAAGTCTCTTGAGTTACACATCTTTGCAAAATATAGCAAGTGATTAGGTTTTTTTTAGTCTGATCACACTCCTATGGCTTCCAGGTTTTATCAGCATCTCAGGTGAGACAGAATGCCTCCTGTTGCTCTCTCCAGACTATTTGTCTTAATATTTGGCAATTATTTGCTCTCATCTGTGGAGAAGCCTCCCTCTTTATATATTGGCTGCCTCCTTTTGTCATGTTTCTGCCAACTCTAACTCCTTCTTGTGTAAATTAAACTGGTTGTTCTGTGAGGGTGGGGTAGGAGCAAGAGACATTCTGGGCCAACAGCCCTTGGTGTACTGGATGTTGGTCTCTCAATTTTAGTTATTCCAGAAAAGGTCAAGAGCTGTCCCTGGACTGAGCTGTAAAATAGATTGACATTGTTCAGGTCAGTGTGGACCTTCAGCACTCAATACAAAAAGACAGAATGGTAAACCTAAACCAAACAGGCTCACAATACAAAAAGAGCTTACAATGTGATGTAGATATTCTTGCTTCTCTAAAGATGTGTATCTCATCTTTTGTAACAAAAGCAATTAAGTAATAAATAGTTATTGGTTAGAGTAAACAGAAAGGAGGGAAATTAAAACATGAGTCAGACTGGGCTATTTGCTAAAGTAAATAATTAATTACATATAAAAATAGCAAAGCATTGCAGAAAAAGAGAAATTATCCATTTAACTGATTTGTTTTTTTTTTGCAGTTCTTCTTAGTTATTGTAAGTGATCAGTTATCACCTGGTCTAATTAATCACATCCTGAATTACCATGCAAAAAACGAACGTGTTCATTTGTGGTAAAAAGAAAAAAAGGTATGGATTGTCTCTCTTTGTTATCCAACCATCCCATCACGCAGCTTCTCCTAGTGAATGAAAATATGTCCTCCTCAAAATAGGTAGCAAATACATTTTAACCTACATACATTTCAGAATCTGCTCATCTTTTCACAAGTAGACAGAAACACAAAAATAAAATGAATCCTATATTATTATAGTCTACGATAAAGTCATTTAATATATTCAAATTGCACTTCAAGCACGGGGAAGATCTTTGACATTCACTGTACTGACTGCTTTGCCAACACCACACCTTCATGAGCTTATCTTCATTTGCTATATTCCATTGAGCCACTAGATGTCCCTCGTTCCTACATAAAGCTCCAGATATGAGAAAATCCATAATGAGAGTGACTAAGTTGGAACACAAGCTGTGTAGAAACATTCACAGCATGTAAGATTTTTTCTGTAATTAACACTGCTTCTTCAATAAACGTTGAGTGTGATTTTATAAAACACAGCAATTCCAAACACTGATGTGCCAAACACACAACCCTAACTGTGGTTAGATACATGCATATATGCCAAATACAAAATACAAAAATCAGGTGAGGTTGAAGAGAACAGATGGAGACAACATTGAGCAAAATAGGCTACACAGTCATGGATCACAGAGTAAACTGGTACATTCCATTCCCAACTATTCACTGTCAACAGCATTTTCCATATGCATGTATTAAAGCCTTTTCTTGCTATTCATGAAGTAAAACAGCACAGTCTTGGCAGTTAGACTAGATTTTAATTTAATTAAAGCTTGCATTTGACTGTAGTTTAGTTGAAGCATGGGTGGTTTTAGATAACAACAGACTTGCTCGGGAACAGCCACTTCAGTATCAGACTGTTAATGTAGTGCAATGTACAACAGACACAAGAACAATGCAGACACTCAACCCTGGTGATGGAGAAAGAAAAGACAAACAATGCTCTGAAGGAAACAAAAGGTTTCACCAAGTAAATAGTGTCAGGAAGCTGCTAGCAACTGCCCACAGGCTGTACAACTCCCTTTTCCCTTCCTGCACTCTATCGGCCTTTAGCAAGTTTCCTCTATGCACACAAGCCTGACCCCAGGAGCTAATTCACACCATCAGCACTTTGCAAGGCCCTGCCACAGAAAGCCCTGCAACTCTAATTCCATTTTGGAAACTCAGATTAGGACTCATTTCCTTAGTATTATAATTTCAGAGACAATGAAGGGAAAAGGTCACAATTGAGACAAAAAAATGAAGAAGTACTACTCCCAACTGGTTTTGCTTTTCAGGCAAGTGAGTGGTAGCAAATTACATTACAAGAAATATGGCTCTGGTGGCCAAAAGCACTGCCATTTTGCCTCACCAAAATGCCCGTGGCAGAAGGTCGCAGAATTTCTTTTCCCAGCTTTTCTAGATTTTTCAGTAAGGATGAAGAGGGTTCTCCCACCTCGTGTTACTGGTCTAATGGCTGAATGATACAGATTTTCCTTGGAAATTAAATATCAGATCTCAGCCCATGCTTTCAAAATTATTTATACTCTTAATGTCTGAAGATTTCAAGCATTTAAATGTCTTTATGAGTCTTGGTTCAATTCTTAAAGATGAAGGGGAAAATGATGTAATTCTCAATAACATTTGTTTGTTCAAGGCACTGTCAAAGCATGAAGAGCTGAAGTATGAAGTATGTAAGAACTGATGCCTACACAAATCACTTATGGTCTTCTCTACTTGAGGCCTTTGAACTCCTCTTGTGTTTCACTCCTCAGCTGTCCTCAGTTTGACTCCACTGGAGTGAGCAATTCTTGAAGGCACGGTGATACAACGCATTAACCATCTCTGACTCCTCAGCTACTGCACTCCAGCACCTCTCAGGTGAGAATTACGACAACTTTGCAGTGAATACACTGAGTGCTGGTGACCAGCTTCCCCTAGGCCATCACATCAGAGTGAGCCAAATCCAATGCCCAGTTACCAACAGTGTGAGATTTTCACACTGTTTTGAGTGGGACTGTTATTCCCACTGATGGATGATAGACCATTACTGGATTAATAAATCTTACAGTTCCATACAGTCCTTGGTGCTCTTTCCAATGCTTGATAGCTCTGCTCTTACCAGTTACTTAACCTAGTCTGAAGCTAAATGTTGTTTTGCTTTGCTTGTTGTTTGGTTTTGTAAACTAATATGTACATTATAGAGAATCTTCTTTCCCCGTGCTACACTCATTGCTGGCCACCTTTTTAATAGGAAATGTAGCACTCAGCAATAGAGAGAACAGACTGACCTATTGAACTGATTTTGCTCCTCGTCATAGCTGACAGGAAAACGGCTGCCTCAGCGCGGGGTTCTGGGAAGGGAAAACCAGATGTTTCTTGGCTGCACTTAACAGATGTTATTCCAGTTTGCAACAACATTTTAAAATGCAGATCCCAAGAGTTTATGCATTTCCAAAGTATTCAAAGAATGGAAAAGTGAAAATTTCTTGCAAGTCTTCCAGTACTGCCAAGCATCCCTTTTTAATCCTTTCTTTCTTTCTTTCTTTCTTTCTCTCTTTCTTTCTTTCTTTCTTTCTTTCTTTCTTTCTTTTTCTTTCTTTCTTTCTTTCTTTCTTTCTTTCTTTCTTTCTTTCTTTCTTTTTCTTTCTTTCTTTCTTTCCTTCTTTCTTTCTTTCTTTCTTTCTCTTTCTTTCTTTCTTTCTTTCTTTCTTTCTTTCTTTCTTTCTTTCTTTCTTTCTTTCTTTCTTTCTCTTTCTTTCTTTCTTTCTTTCTTTCTTTCTTTCTTTCTTTCTTTCTTTCTTTCTTTCTTTCTTTCTTTTTCTTTCTTTCTTTCTTTCTTTCTTTCTTTCTTTCTTTCTTTCTTTCTTTCTTTCTTTTTCTTTCTTTCTTTCTTTCTTTCTTTCTTTCCTTCTTTCTTTCTTATTCTCTCTTTTTTTTTAACCTGAAATGAACTTCCCCAGTTTTAGCATGCCTGTGGTTCACACATACACCAGAACATGCCTTGGTGCCTACATGCATTAGATAATCAGATTGGGTAGATTAACGCCGCCACGGATTTAGCATGTGACCTTGGGCAAACCACTTGATTTCTCTGGCCCCCAGTTTTCTACTTGTGCTACCTGGAGCTTGTAAGCTCTCTGAATAACATAAAACATAGCCCTGGGATATCGCCCCCCATAAAAAAAAAAGATTTTTAAAAAGAAGTTACCTACCAGCTATTCAATAAATTGAAACAGTACATAAAGAAAGTGAGGGGAGATGCACATTTGTTATAATGTAATTCCTATCCACTGTGGATGCTGCAAGTCTCAGCATTAAGTGGAGGGATGGGGGTGCAGAAGTGTGGGAAGACAAGAGTTTCCATCCTGTTCTCTGAACAGATTCAGATTGCTGAGTTGTTCA
This sequence comes from Numida meleagris, assembly GCF_002078875.1. Classification (NCBI taxonomy): domain Eukaryota; kingdom Metazoa; phylum Chordata; class Aves; order Galliformes; family Numididae; genus Numida; species Numida meleagris. Next base: position 59,812,604 of record NC_034413.1, on the reverse strand, counting down.
GCCATAAAAGCCATTCCTTAATTTATAGTATCTTCTCAGACTGACCAAATTACGCTAAGGCCATGGCGACTCCCAGAACAAGCCAAAACTAGGGGGGCAGGAAAGGTGCCTTTCAACACACTTGCCTGGATCCTGCCAGGATTGCATGTGAGTACACTTAGTGCAGGTAAAGGAAATCTCCTGCCAAGCATCACAGAACTAGTGTGGTATTATTCTTGTGCTATAAATATAGATCCAAATTGACAGCATACAAGTGATAACCAAAAATACAAGTTGAAGGTCCCAAGTCCATGGAACTGTACATTTCCCAAGAATAAACTTTAGTCCATATTTACAAGATTTCCTTCTTCTATTTGTGCCAAGTAAATAATGAGATTTACTGACAAAACACCGTGAGTGCTTCCTTCCCTTGCCAAAACCAGAGATACGCTACCAGCTCCAAAATACAAAATGGTTCAACTTATGTTAAACACTGCTCTTTTACTCATTCTAGAGGAAGTGAAAGCAGAGAAGGTGGCATTGCTGAAATAGCACTTGAACTTCCCAGAATTCCTGATATTCAGAGTAGTGTATAGATTCAGGTTTGGGAGAACTGGAGATCTTTGCAGGGGAGAGAGAGAACCAAGAGAAAAGAAGCAGAAGCACAAATTTCATGAAGACATTTCCCTGATCTTCAAATGTATTTACAGAAAGTTCCTGGTATTCTCTCATGCCCTGCACCAATACATAACACATGTACAGTAAGCTAAGCCGAATGTGCTATCCTTATTAAAGGGTTCTTGTGGATATGACTCCATTTCACCAGAGTTCTGAGATAATAACAACTTTTACAAATGCAAATTTAATCCAAAATTTGATTTCTTCTCATTAAAGTAGAAGTTTTTTGAATTAAAAAAAAATATATGAAAAAAATCGAGATTTTCTAAAATATTTCAAAATAAAACCCCGGTAATTAGGATTAGAAAATATAGAAACATTCTCAAAACAGAGACTGGAAACTTTAAAACAATGACTTAAAATGTTGACTTTTGGAATTAAGATAGCTTCTTGTTTTACAGCCAGCCATAAAAGATTTTTCTTGTATATTTATGGAATGGTGTGTATGATACAGCAGGTTTAAGAGTAAAAACCATTGGCATGTAAAAGCATCAGAGTCAATTATTAGAATTCGGTGCAGCCTCTAACAACACGGAAGAAGTGAAGCTGTGTGCCCTTGGTCTTTTCTGACCACAACCTCTTTGCCTGCTCTTTGAATTTAAGTTTCATAAATTGTTCAAAACTTTATTGACAGAATCAATAACCAAAATACTGCTTCTCAACATCTGGTTCGTATTCTTCTCCCAGGTACGCTGCAATTCTAAATTAAACTGAATGCTTCACGTGAAGCCGCTCCAAATTTATGACAGCATACAGAAGTGAACTTGGTTCTTTGTCTTTACAAGACGTCTGTATTTGCAGCCAAATAAAATCACAAATGCTTATATACTCTATGGCACAAGAGTGCCATCCAGCGGATATTCCTAAATGTGTATTCACGGGAGAAATCCTCAACGAGTTGACAAGTAACTAGTATGGGTTGTACGTACCGATCTGATGGCTGCACATCCCAACTGCTGAGTAGCACTGCTGGCCTGCAATGAGCGCTTCTGATAAACACTGGAAACTTCATGAAGAGCTGTGCTTGCTTCAAAGGAGGGACGCGCTAAAGGTGAGCTGCTGGGCTCAGAGGTGCCACCACCTTCCTACCGCACGCTGCTGCAGCCAATAACCTGCTGCTCATCAACCCTCTCTGAAGGCATGGCATTACCCCACTGTCATCAGTGCTAATGTGAGCATTTTTGTACAGAGCCTCACCACTGCTGTAGGATCACAAATGAGAATGGTGGAGCTTTGAAGCTGGTTGCAGGTGAATACTTATGCACCCAGACGTTTTATGACACTTATGACATCAATGTGACAACAGATCTCTGATCTGCAAGGAAGGGGCCCTGAACTCAGACCTTCTACCTCCCAGATAAATGCTTTATCCACTGTACTATATCACAGAAAAACTCCTTTTAGAGGGAACAGGCCCAGCTGCTTTTGTGAAGACCTGGTCCCACTGGCATACATTAGAGAGTTTGTTTGAAGATTATCTTCTTGAACTGAGCTGCTCTGAGTACCTGCACAGAGTGACACATCATTTTTAGTTCCGGATTGAATTGAGATCCACGTCAGTGCCAAGCTGCTTTGCCCTGCTGAACCAGAGCAGATCCGGGCACTTGCAGAAAGGCTCTCTATGGCTGAATAGTTTACCTGAAAAAAAACACCAGGTGGCTTGGGAATTGAGGCCTGGTGCAAGGTCAGGCTCAGCTCACTGGGGTTTTCCACCATCTCTGGTTTAGATTTAGGAGCTCAAGTTCTGCCCTGAACCCTTACTTTTTGGGCTTGGACTGCAGCCAGTAAAATAAATTCTGGTTTAACAAACACATATTTCATGCAGATTTTACTGACCTACCTTATTGCCCATCTCACCTACCCCCCACCTGTCAAGTTTCCATTTATAGTTAGCTGTATCTCTTGCAATGCAGATGCATATGAAAGACTGTGAATGATTCATAGATTTGATTAGCCCGATGGCCCGCAGATTAAATCATTTTGTACAATGTTCCTCTTGGTCTTCTACATTCATCTTGCTCCTAAACAGAAATTAAATTATCTGGGGATCTGTGGTCACCACTGCAGGTAATACCTGCAAGACAGAGAGCTCATCCCAACAAGCAGCCATTTCTGCAATGGTCTTCTCAGGAGATTCAGAAATAAGAGGAAAGATATTTTATTTCTAGGTATAGTTCTGTTCTGAGGCATCTCCTGCACTAACATCTGTGATCAGATACCAAAGATCCAATTCAACCCTACGAGCAAAACGGCAGTTGAGGATCTCCCTCTAAACCCTGCAAGAGCACAGTGCCCTGCATACAAAGAAATTTGTACTTTACCATGATTTCCATCATCTTCCACTTCCGAGGACATTTTACTCTGGATAAGAGAGATCAGGTACACAGTAAAAGAGTAAGAATAAACTATTTTATTTTATTTGTGTCACTGGCAGTGTGATCAGCTCATTGTATTTGTTCTGTGACAAATCTTTTGCCACTCTTCACAGGTGAGCTGCCCTCCCCTAGATAAGGTTGTACTGCTGGCTCCTGTACACTTCATCTGTTTGGAATGGGAGTGCTCTGCCATTGCAAAAGGCTGCAGTGGGCAGATGCGGTGACAGGATTACTGCTGTCTTGTTCTTCAAGAAAAGCTTAGGAGCAAAGGTAGGGTGCAAGGAAAATCACAGTTTCCATTTTCTGATGCCTTTTTTGAAGCGTACTGCTTAGGAAACAAAACCAGCGATTACGCGGTATTACATTTAGGGGTGAGGCCAAGCAAAAACTCAATACTGGCACAACCGCATCGTCCCGGGCGCTCACAGACCTCAAGGGATGAGCCAATGCGAAGTAACAGAACTTGCAGAAAACCAGCAGACACAGAAGGATCTGCCACCTTCTGTTGCTAGTGAGGACGCTATAATGACGGAAATAATTAGTTAATCTTTAGTTTAAATAAAGCATTGGGGGAAAAGGCTAAAAATAAACACTGATTCATTCCTTGTCAGGGAAGTTTCTCCTGTCAATTATCACATTGTTACTGCTGTTTTTAATCTAGTCAGATGGTGAGATTGGCAAATCCCTTCTGCAGGGGCTTCTGGGTGTTATTCTGCAGAGAATCTTGCTTGAAGGACTGATTGCTGCTTTTATGAGAGCCAGTGGGAGTTTGGCCACAGTCCTTCATGCATGTTAATTTGAGGGACTTCCAAATGTTAGCTAATGATCTCAGGCTTCTTTTTATGAAAGATGTGTGGGTATGTTTTGGAGTTTGTTTTTGTTGGGTTTTTTTTGTTCTTAATCCCTTGCAGGAGGCAATTAAGAGGCTGTGGGGAAAGTTCTGTACCGAAGCTTTGGATCAGCCTCTCCACAGCTCCTACAGCCCTATAGCACAAAAAACTGAGAAGCATAATGCTCCCATACTGGGATACATTGGCTTTAAGCATCCTAACTGAGCTCTAGGTGTCCCTGTTCACTGTGGAAGAGTTGGACTGGATGGCCTTCAAGGGTTCCTTCCAACTCAAATGTTTCTATGATTCTATGAAACTGTAGTTGAAGATGCTCGTATTATTCACCCAGTCCAGACCATATGCTTTGCACCACTCTGGGCTGGATGTATCTACTGGTGTCCACTTATGATAACTTGAAAAACCAATTACACTTCTGGGCACAATACAAAGAAGAGGCAGCAGCCTCCACCCCAGGGCAGGAAAACACACCAACACGGCAAGGAGAGGCCGTGTGGGTGGGGAGTTTCACCGCTGCCGATGTTGTGAAACCTCATGTAGCTGCGAAGGAGAAGTGGAGAAAAAAAAAATACTACAGAGGCTGCAGCAGATAGAAAGCCAAAGGTACGAGCTCAAATGAACAGCAGGACTGCGGCTCTAAAGGAAGCTCACAGAGAGGATCTAGGCTAAACGCTGACTTAACGGCTGGGAGAAGAAAGCAGCCGCTCTCCTCTCTCTCCCTTCCCACCTAAAAACTTAGTTCCTGGCTGCGCTCCGGCCACAACCGCGCACCGCCCGCCCTGCCGCCCGCGTCCCCGAGCCAGCACCAGGCCGCGCCCGCCGGGCCGAGCCCCCCGCCCCGCACCACGCCGCCGCCGCGCAGGCTCGGGCCGGGCCGCGCCTCCCGCCCTCCCTCCGGCCGCGGCTCGGGAGGTGAGAGGGAGCCTGGGGCGGGGGGCTTGCGGCCGGGTGGGGTGGGACGGGGCGGGGCGGCGCGGCGGCGCGGAGCCCTTCCCGCTGTCGGGCGGGCCCGGCCCGGGGGTCCCCTCCTGCTGCGGGGCGAGGGGTGACGTGCGGCCGGGTGGGCCTGGGGCGAGGGGCTGAGAGCCGGGTGGCCGCTGGGCATGCTCCAGGGGAGGCGTGGGGGGAGAGGCAGCCGGGCAGGATTCGCTTCCGACTCAAAGCAGGGCGGTGATGTTGCGGTTTTCTTTTTGTTTTGTGCCCAAATCCAGATGACATGGTGAGGGTTAGTGCCCAGAGGGTCTGCAGGCACAGGCCCGGAGGTGAGGGCAGCGATGTTTGGCAGACACCGCAGTGCACACAGCAAAAGGTGCCATCACCCAGAAAGTATGAAACGAAAGGATAAGCGTGAGAGGAAGGAAGCGGCTTCCATCACAGGAGGCCAGCAGTGGGGCCAGCACTGTGCTCCATTCCACTCTGGGACATTCCCCATACATCCCTCCTTTTGCACATTCCCTTTTCCACGCTCAAAGAGCATAAAGTGACAAAACGCCTTCCACCCAGCAAAAGACAAAGAAATGCAACCATCCAAATCCCAAGCCAGAGTGTGTCTGGCTTCGAATGAATGCTGGACCGCACTAGCTGGAAGTGGGGATTTCTCAGAAAGCCAGGAGCCAGGCAAAAATGAACCCTGTCATTCTAAGTCTGAATATGAAAACAGCTTGCAAAACATTTTTTCAGGCTTTGTAACAAAAGAGTTGGTCCTTCTTTTGCTCTGGTATCTAGGCTACATTGTGCAGGCTCATGCCTATCACTGGTTTTATTCACATGAGTAATTCCATTTGAATTTGGACCGACAACGTGCATGTGTAAAGTTACTCATATGCTTTCTGTCTTCTTTATATATTGAAATTATGTGGGTTTGTACTTCTTCCATTTCCTGGTGCAGCCCAGTAGCTGCTGGCATCAAGGTTATTGTGCGGCAGCACAGTTATTCTGACTTTGCGTGCCTGACACCTTCTCTTTCCTTGCCAAACTACAAGCTGACTACTCCTTTGTATGTGATCTATTCCAGCTATGCAATCATATCATGTCTTTATACAGCCATCTTTCATGTGAGTGCTTAAATTCATTTTCTCTATAAAAGATCTTTTTTGTACTGACAGACTTTCCAGTTGTGCCATCTGATTCTTTTTCACAAAGAAGTCATGATGTCTTTTATGAATTCTACTACAATGTATCATCTAAATTCATTACAATTCTAGCATCGTATCTGAATGCTTTAATATTTGCCAGCTGGAATATTTTATTATTCTCATTACAAATGCCCTCTTACTGCTTTCTTCAAGCTACGGCTTCTGCAGTTCTTGCAGCCTTGTATATTGTCTATCCCATTGTTCCATGCTTGTCTTAAGGGCAAAATGTTTATGGGACAGGAAAAGCACATTGTCTGTCTTCCATAGAGTATGGTGTTACATTGTGATCATAACCTAGTGTTACCTTAGATATTTCTTTTCCTCCATCAGAGACTATAAACAATAAGCAAGTAAAATTCAGTGCATACATTTTATTACTGAAGTTAATACGTTTTAATTGAGATATTCTCAGCTGTGAATTATATACCATAATATTGTAATTCGTGCCTGAGGATAGTAGGCAGACCAGGCAGCCACCAACTCATGTCAACTATGTCCCTGCTTCCTAACCTAGAAAATTTTGTGGTTCAGTGCAAGCAGTCTCCCATAGGAGATAAATTACCTGGAAGATGTTTTAATGGCAGTTCACGAGTTGTCAAGCAGATACATTTAGTTACACCTAAGTACAAATTCATTACATCAAACCTCCAGGCATCTACCTACTCTATCTTCAAGGAATCCAACCAGTAAAGTTATTGCAAAATCCCAGAAAGACGCCTTCTAGGAATGTTGAAAACTGATGTTTCTGAGCGGTAGGGGTGATGACCTGTGCATTGGAATGACCTGTTTCCACTGGTGAGAGTACAAGTTGCTTCCAAGGAAAGGGTAAAAGGCCAAATCCATATTAGACTGCCCTTTGAACATGGTGGGATTTTCATCTGTGTTGATGAAAGGAACTGTATGAGAACCAGGAACTGTATTTTCTCCTTGTGCCGTATCTAGAATGTGAAAAATTACCTGTTTGTCTCAGCTGATGTCCAAAGGACCATCTTGCTGGCAGGACACTTTACAATCAGGCCATCTATCCCAGGTACATGGTCAGACCACAAGAGAGAATGAACTCTTGCCATGCCTGCAGATGGGGTCGACAGCATGACCTTAAATAAAATCGAAAAGACAAGATTTCTAAAGTTAGCATTCTGTTAAGGTCCAGAAGTAAATAAAACCCATATATGCTCACATTCATTACCAACATAAACTTTTGATCAGCAATGACTGGGGCACTGCATTTATATTTCCAGTAAGTGCTGAACCTGCGTCACCTACAGATGCCTATTTCTGGAAGCTCTTTCCCAGAAACTTAACTCAAAATTGGTTTGCAGTCAAGTGGTTAATTGCAGTTGTGGGAAAACAGATGTAACGGCTTACCTGGGCAGATCTACTACTCAAAAAATACATTTGATTTTTTTTTTCATTTATGTAAAAAACAGATTTTAATTTACTAAGGAAAATAAAGTAAGGAGAAATATATGTATGTATGTTTCATCTGTACTGTAAGAATTATTTCAGTGGAGTGAAAGAAGTGATTTCTTATATATACAAAGATGTAACATTTCCAGAAATATTTTATTGAATTATTTTTTTCCAGATACCACTCCCTCCATGATATTTCGGAAATAGATGAAACATTTACTGCATTATCCCAAACCAAGCTGTGATTGTTTAATTAAAAATAGGCAATATACCTAGCATGCAGAAAATACATTTATGTATTTATAAATGTATTTATAAATGTATTTATAAATATATTTATACTTCTCTGTTAGTACATTCTTGTATTTATTACTACTCAAGAACTTACTTTATAACAGGGAGTAGTGCTACACACTTCTTTTCCCCTGGAAAAAAAATACAGAAAGAAGATAACAATAATGCCAGTTTACAAAAGAAAAACATCACAAAATAATAATAATAATAATAAATCTGCAATTCTGAGCTTTAATATGACTGTGATCTGAGTTAAAGGAAGACGACGGCTTACCCGCAGCGCTCCAGAAGCAGGCAGGCAGCCGCTGTTCATCGGGACAGAGTGCAATCTCATCTGCTTTGCAGTAAGGATGCTTTGCCCTCGGTGCTCCAGGTACACTCCAGAAATAGTAGCTACGTGCCAGAGAACAGAAGATACGTTATATAGAAGCGCTGATTACACGTGGCTAGTGTAATTGGAGTAGTCGCTTCCTTCACAGTACCTCTTCACTGCAGAACACATTCAGAAGCACTTAAACATGACAATGATAACGTTTAAGTATACTGCCTTGAATTCACTTGTAAAAATTCAAATAAGAGCTATTTAACACGAAAGCCCTTCAGATGTTCTCTGCATTTTCTGAACGTCCTCTCTCAGCTTCATGAAGAGAACGGGGATGTTACTGTTTCACCCAAAAGTGCCGGCCTTCCTCCGAGCCCTTGAATCAGAGCGGAGCCCTGCGTCCCGCCGCGTGTCTCACGTTCCCCCGTCCTTCAGCTGCCGGCTGTAAGCAGGAACAGCAGCTTCCATCTCCTTCCCTTCGGCTCCTCCAGCTGCATGCTCAGTCACGCAGGAACTGCACATTTACAGCACAAAGCGAGGCCCTCACTTTGGTTCAGAATTCTAACTAATCCGGGAATATTACTGCTGTTCTGTATTCCCACGGCCACCCTGCTCTTGTTGAACTGCTGAAATTCTGAAGCTAAGCATCTCTGAGAATGTTTCTGTATCGTTTTTATTTTATTTTTAACGCGGAGACAGTTCCTAACTACGGGAATTTAGGAAATAATGAAACAGTAAACCTTGAGTTACTGAAAGTTATCACACACGTTAAGGCAATGGAAGTACGTGTGATATACTGATAAAAACTCCAACCCTTCATTCTCAACTATTCCGAACAAACAAAACGAGTGGTTTTGTTCAAAGCAGTCTTTCATAACTTCCTTACAAGTTTTTGGTCAAAGACTTTTCTTATTCATGCAGTCCTGTTGGAGCAACTGTTAGAATAAAACCAGGACTAAAGCAAAGGGTTGACGATAAGTAGAATCAGGAAGACCTGTTCAAAAGTAATTATTTTTGAAGAGCACTGAGGCATCCAGAAGAAAATAAAATACTCTGCACGGAAAGGTGCTGAGGGCTGGGCCATTAACAACAGCAGAAATTCCTTTTTTCCCTCAACGAGTGATTCCATTTCTCATTGTGTTCCAAAAGGCTCGATCCTCTTAAATCTGAAACTTTTCCGTCTATTGAAAACAGATGGAAATGAACCGGGGGACCCAGGTAGAAGAAAAGCTTTAATGAGCATGTATTTAAGAAATACTTAAAATAAATAAATCATTTGTCTGAGAAACCACATCTAATAGAAATATAAATAATTATCTAATGAGCATATAAACTACATTTCCTGGAGTCATTTCTGTCTCTCCACATTTCCTGAATTATTTTCATTATGAAGCAGTAATGTGGCACCATTAATTGATGAGCGCTCTGTGCTATAGTTACCGCGCTAATTGCAGCTCTCGAGGTCCTCGTCTCCACCGCCTGACAATCGGGATTGATTGCATGGGGCTTATTTTTAGTAGGAAACGGCAGAAGAGTTTGGAGAGCAGCAGCCATTTCTTGTGCATTACAGCTGGCTTGGGAAAAATTGGATAAAAACCTTCTGAGTTGTCTTTTTGGGTTGTTGTTTTTTTGAAATCCTGCTGAAATTGGAGCTTCCTATTGGATAATTAATCTTGCTTTTACAAAGCTGAAGCAGAGAATATTGCTCAGTGGCATTACTTTCAGAAGAGTAGCAGATTTTCTCCGGAACCAGGACTGGTAAGGGAGGCAGTTGATGAACTTTGTGAGTCTGGCTCTACACAAAGGGAATCGAGGAGTCAAGTTAAAGATTAAAAGATAGCATTGATGAAGGGTAAGATTCAAGCTGATTAACCCATCCAAATTCTGGAATGAAGCAGTTCGTTAACTGATGCATTCGGTGATTGCGGGTCTACCTCCATGTGCTGCATGCTGATGCTCACCAGTTGTGAACAGGAGGAGACCTCTGACCCCAAGTTGGCCTTCTGTCACCCCATCCTGCTCGCTTGCCCCACACGGAGTTCAGCCAGGGTAGGCAAACACGTGCATTGGGTTTTGTTGCTGATCTACTGTATGAAATCAGCAGCATCTTCTGTGGATGTTTATATAAGAGGAGTCAAGGTTTGTGTAGGAAGAATAATGATGAGAAATATGTAGGAAGAGGAATAACCAGTTTTATAACTGGGAACAAATAAAAGTCAAGGGGACAAGCCCTTTTTACCTTCGTTAGGTATTAAGAACAGAGACCTATCATCATTTTCTTTCCCATTAAATTATTTCAACAGCAGTAGTAATAGCTCTGAGCTTTCACACAGCGCCACATCAGCAAACCTACAGTGCTTTACCACTGAGGTGTCCCTGTCCCCATTTCTCTCTGGAAGTAGCTGAAAAACAGATGAACTGGGTAAGGCTACACAGGCTTGGTAGAGTCAGAGAGGAGCTGTATTTCATGGCTTCAGCCTTCCCCCCTTTCAGTGGAATGCCATAGAGCATTATGGACTTAGGCACGTATAACGCGTCATTGATTCATAGCTGCTAATTTCCCGGGGGAAAAAAAAAGACACACACACACACCATTGTAAATGCTGCCAATCTTGTCTTCTTTCAGACAAAATGCTAAAAAAATTTTTTTTTCATTGCATAAAATGAATTTAGCACAATTTGAATAGCTCTCCTTAACAGAACGTGCTGCAAGGGATTGACTTGCAATGTTTTTGTCACTGAACCTATTCCAGTCTCACAAATGGTAAATCTTAGAGATGAACTTTATGATAAATTAAACAAAATTAGATAGGATTAGATGCATTCCACATTAATATGCTGTAGCTATTTTCCATAGCTTGTTTTACCGTAATCTTTGTTTTTTCCTCCAATTACGTACAGCTTGCCCTGCACTTCATTATCAGCACCTGAAGACGAGATGCAGCAGGGATCCATGCTGTAAGCAGTTCCTGGGCACCTTCCTGTCATTGACACTGGGAATGAGTATTGAGAAGTGTAAATTTCATAACCAGTGAAAATATAGCTTTTGAAAATGGAATAGTTAATACCTGAGGCTTCTCACTGTAGCACGCTGTCTAATTTGGGCATTGTGGTTTCAGGAGTCAAAGTAACAGGGCACAGGCTTTATAAAATATGAACAGCATAAACTTCCTACAGATTTCTCTGAGGGAGCGGTCAGTGATATCAGAGGGATGCTGGGCTGTAGCGGCGACGATACCCAGGAAAACTGAAGGACCTGGGATAATAGGTGTGCGGCAGAAAGCGTTCCCCTGCACTGCCTGGGGACAGCTGGGCTTTGTCAGCAGCTCAGCACACGCCTGATGGAGGCAATCCGATTGAGGAGGCAGCTCAGCAGGTACCAGGCCAGCCTCTTCCACCAGCACGGGAGGCTGCTGCTGTTTTGGACGTGAGTTTGCTTTTGCCAAAGGACTCAGTTGAGAGAGGCACAACTTTGCCAGGATCAATTTTCAGAAACTTCAAGCTTTGGAAAAACAAGGAAACCTTGGAACATAGGAGAAAGCATTTGAAGAGGGGATATGCATTTGTGCTCCTTGGTGTATGTACGTCCTGAAACAAGGTGTGTGGGAACAGAGGCAGAATACTGAAAACTCTTGGAAACAAAACCTTGCTTCCAGTTTGGATCTGAGGAAGAAGCCTTCCTGTAACCTAAGCTGGTCATTGCTCCACTTCTCATAAGAAGGGAAATAGAAGGCCAAAAGAAAGTTTAAATTAGCATTTGCAGGAAACTGTACCAGGGTGTGGTTCTGACTGGACAAGCAGCATCGCTGCTTCTGTGCCTTTCCTGGTGAATCAACCCAGGATCAAGCTTTAATACAAGGCCTCTTGCCAAAGAGGACAGCCTTGAGCGCTGCACAGCGGCCACACTCAACACACCCACAAGCTGAAGACCCCAGCGCCCCAAGCACCTGCCTGCACCGCTGCTCGTGACGTGGTTAGCAGGTGTTGTCAGAGCTTTGCTGCTCTCCCAGAGGAAACTTTCCCTTCTGACTTCTTTATGCAGGAAGGCTGTGGGCTGCAGAGGCAATGACATTTCTGTGTGGATGTAAATGGATTTATTGCAGTGCATCTGGGGCAAATTTGGTATGCTGTCTTTTTTTAATTATTATTACTAGAAATAATTGGGCTAAGTAGCTTTGGGTTCATTGCATTTACCTTGCAAATAGTCTAAAATCAAAAGAATGGATAGCTGCACATTCACTGCACTGAGCTTAGAATTTATCCGCAGGGATGCTACGCACAGGGTGTGTCCGTACCAACAGATCGTTGTCTGTCCTCTTCCAGTCCTGGGCCCTACAGGGGAATCCAGCTTTCACTGAAATAGTCTTGAAATTGAGAGTCCTTGTAATCTCATTTGGTGATGTCACCGACACAACTCCCAGAGTTTGACCTAGTGTTGATTTTAAATGCTTCATAGGAAAACGTACCTTAAAACACAGCATAGTCTATTTTGAAGGGGCTGGGAGAGGAGTGATATTCCTGGTGTTCCCGTCTTCACAGAGCACAGTGACATCTCGTGGCAAATTAAGGGATAGTGCCTTTTTTTGCCAGCTAGATCCTGATTTCAGCTGTTCCACGGATGAAAGTCTAAGTACATTCTGGACAAGTGCTAATGAATTCCTTTTATCTGTGTATTTACTCTTTCCCAGTTCTGTTTCAAGTACAGCTTACCTGAAACTCACTGTGAAAACAGACGGAACCTTGGTTTCTATCCTACTGCAGGTGCAGGATGTTGTACTTTGTGGCTTCACCAGTTCACTTAGGAAAGCTCAGCTCCAGTAACATGCCTGTCCCAGGCTTGCTGATATAAGGCTCTGAATCAGCACTGCAAATGCTTTTCTCTGGTTATCATAGGTAGCAAAAATGGGCAGGTTGCAATGAATGGGAATGAAAAGAAAATGTTGGAATCTTTTATCGTAAAGCAGAGACCTTCCCTCTCCCCCCTCTCCCCATCATCTTCTATTTTTAAATCTAGTTTTTAAATCTTTTTTTTTTTTTTTTTTTTTCGGTCTTTTTACAGACCAAGGAAGGTCTAAACCCTGTCCGTGGTGCTGTGGGACCCTGCCCTGGCATTCTTTGTAGTTGATACTTGGTTAAGGTTCTCCTTGTTGGCATGAAAGGAAAAGCTGCACACAGCGACTGGAAATCTGCACCCCAGAGGAAGCCTTCTCCCTGTGATCGGTACAAACATGCCTGTGTCATTTGCAGAGGATTTGTTTATCTCTACGGAGGGCGGAACACCAGCAGCCTTAGGGATTTTTGGCGGTACAATATAGGTAAGTTTACCCCTTTGCTTTCAGGTCAAGATTAAGGAGAAAAATGCATCCAGTCATCATGAAACCGGGGACACTCCAGAGCTAGCAGCTTCTCTGTTTAGTGTTTCTCCATCAAAATAATGCTCTACCTCAAGCAGCTACCTAAGCTTTATAGATGCTTTCAAAGATCAAAGGATGCATGAACTCCATTATGATCGTTGGGCAAATGGTGGGATTGTTCCTGCTGTAGGTGTCCCAGAAAGCTTAGATTTGAGTTCTTTTGTTTGGCCAAAAATACTGATTCATTTACAACATCCTATTTCTAGCTAAGGATATGACAGAGATTTATTGAATCTTTAACATGGGAATAGTTTATTCATGGAAGAGTGCACAAAAGGAGCGCATGAATACAATACCTTGTAAGACTGCATTAGTAATGCACCATCAAATATGACATTTTCTGAGATTTAATGTATAGTGTTTCCTGTTCAATTGTTGTTAGTAGGTAAAACTCAGAATTGTGTTCATGGAATTGCTGGGTTTTGGTGTAGCTAATGGTATAGCATTAACATAAAAAACAAATTTCCATTCCACATATGCTTGCTCTACAGAAAAATGCACTTAATTGGGGAATTGTGGGGGAGGTGCCCCAGTCTTCTGAACTAACAGGGGAAAGATGACCCAAGGCTTTATTTTAAGACGGCCTGCATCAGAGCAGCATTTTTTCACTCTTCTCAGTAGCGAAGCAGGAAAATGAGGAAGCACTCGTTAACCTTCATGCCTCACTGACTCTAGGTGTGCAGCCATATTCAAAGCCGATCCTTTCACCTTTTTGTTTCTGTCTGTACATTGAGTTCACCGCTGTCTTAACTTGAGCTTTGGTTTATAGCAAGGAATGAATGGGAAATGCTGGACTGCTCAAGAGATGGTCCAGAAGAACTGGAAGAACATTCCATGGTGGCTTATAAGGTAGTAAAGGAAAATTTACATCGTCTATATCCTAACATTTACTTTCCTAATGTACAGTAAAATAAAATGACATCTATTATTATGTACCAGAATACTAGACCTCTGTGTCAATGCCATTCTGGATGTAGCTGTACAGTGTTCCTGAATGTTTCCGTATCGAGTCCCAGCATTTCAGCTTAGCAGCAGTGTGCAGCTCCCTGATTTCCACACTCAGCACTCAGTGCATAATAGTAATAGAAAATACAGACCTTGGCAACACATTCTTTGACTTAGCTGTACAGTTGTAACAGTTGCTCTGAATTCATTTGCATGATAAGCAACAGCATGAAAACATTCATTTAGGAACTCGCATAGAAAAGGAACGGGGGAGTGAAGACAAATAAGAATTACAGCTTTACTTGTGAAGTGGAAACAGAATTTAGGATATCAGGAGCTGCAGTGCAATGAAACCCTCCTACAGTTACACATAACCTAGCATTATTACCTGAGCAGTGTCTCTGAGAGCTCCGGGTGTGCATCCCTCACGTTGTCCCACATGACGAGGAAGTGTGTGCTTCTGGGATGCTGTCCTTGTTAAAACAGCACGATGTTCAGCAGGGCTTCCTACTGGGGAGGATAAAAACACAATTAAAAGTTGGGGGTTTGCGACCGCCTCGAGAATTCTTAGTAGGTTACCCTATGCGTTATTGTTAAATATATTTTGATGCTATCAGCCTTTTCATTTCAAAACTATTTTTACAATTATTTTTATGCTACATGCCTACCTGTACATGGCAAATGTTTTTCCATTTTGCAGGGCACGCTGTATATTTTTGGTGGAATGGTGGATTCTGCTTTCACGCAAGCAAAAACCCCTCTCTGGATATATGACATTGGTATGATACACAATAGCCAGTCTCTTCCTTGGGACATTCCAAGTCCATAGGTACTAATAAAATAGTAAGAACCAACCTGCTTTCTGCTGCTTGAAACGAGGCTTCCCTAGGCTTTACAAGAAGAAACGTGTGTAAAACTGAGGACATAGTTTTCCTTTAAAATTCGGCTATTAAGCTTTCAAAGCATCAGCTTTTCCTTTAATTGCGAGGTGATGATTTTTTAGGAAAGCTTAATGTATTTTCATGTCTCTTTTTTCATTCCCCATTTTCTCTTTGACCACATTACTGCATTATGGCTTCTTTGCTACACTGCTACGTAACCTTAAGTCAGGGGGTTTGTTTTACCCTTTATTTTCCAACATGGAAATACCTGCTGCTACAACAGAAATTCTCAAACAGAAGCTTCTGTGTGGCACACATTTAATAGGGGAAAGTATCTTGTTACAGTACTTACCAGTGAAATGGTGAATGAGTTACTCAGAAGTTTTGTGCCTTTTTGTTTGTGGTCATTATTTAAATATTTCCTTGCAAGTATAGCTCTTAATAAAGTGGGCTCCTAGTTCCTCCTTGTCCTTACCAGATGCTGGTACCTCCAGTCCTTCAGATCAGTGGTTTTTGACTGCTGTCCAAGGACTGGTTTTAAGCAATGAGTGAAAAGGAACAAGAAAAATCAGGCCGTGGTTGTAAGGTTTACATAATAAATAACAGCAGCCATACTTCACTGGAAAAAAATGGAGATTCTGCAAGTGCAGAAAGTCACAGGTTATTTTTTGTATTGTGAAATTTAGCTGTAGGAAACAAAAAATCCAGTATGGCATCTTGGTGCTTTGATAGCAGATAAAGATACAGGAAAACTCTCAAACTCTGTCAGCTCCACAGCACTGCTGTGTTAGGGGGGGCAGATTTCTCCATCCTTGTCAGTGGAAAACACCAAGATGAGTTCTACTTGAAAATGAGATTTGTAATTTGAAGAATTGATGTTGGAGGAGTGTCCTCTTGTGGTCTGGGATATAAACTGCGCCTTATTAAAATAATCCCCTAGATTCTGCAAGATGGACAGAGGGCCACGACGTACCAGCAGAGATGGAGGTAAGGAGCCAGGAAGTGGTGGATGTGTGAATCAAATGCCTGTTGCTTTGTTGATTAAACAGATTGCTTTGAAATATGTTCCCCCAAACAGTTCCAAACTAATCTCTTCAGAGACATGTGGCTACACTTTATTTCTTTGCACTTGCAATAATTAAGGCTTTTTCCTTCTTTAAAATTGCTGCTCTTAACTTTTTATATAGAACTGAAATTCTAAGCCCTCTCTTCTACTACTTTTTCTGTTTTTCAAAAATCCTTACAAAGAAAACCAGTTTTAAATGCTGCATTGCAGCCGTGCAAGCTTTTAAAACAGGGGCCTGAAAACAGATCGGCGGTCACACTAACACACTTTGAAATGTGAAGTGCTGCAGCATCTTTTGCTTCTTTATTCCGAACACATTGACTCACTAAGATACTACTGCTTTTAAATGAAACCTCAGCGTAAGCATTGAGGTAACGGTCCGATGGATTGGTTTTCTATCACTGTGTGTAAAGAATGACTTGTAGTCGTGGGTTTATCCTGTCTTTTCAAAGAAGTTTAACACAACCCAAAGCAATGGTTTTCGTTACTTGGGAATATTCCCAAGACAGATTAATATGACTTCGTCTGTTAACATTTCTTTTTGTTTTATTACTAACCTATTTCAGAGTTTGGCACCTACTAACAGAAAAGGCCACAGCGCAGTAGTGTACCATGCCAGCATGTACATCTATGGGGGATATGTTGGCATCAGAGGCATTTCACAGGAATTTTGGACTTTCCATTTTGGTAAGTTTGAAAGTTTGATACGTTTTGATTCAGTACAGTCAGATCCAGTACGTGCTGTGGAATAGCATGGCTTGCTCTGTGAAGAAAATTCCTATCAGCAGCAATGTTGTAAGTTAGATTTGGCTTCTGTTCAGCAGCATTTAATTACAAATTCTGTCAATTAAACTAATCTCCAGCTAAAATGAGTTGGACTGAATTATACTGGAAGAAGTTCTGCAGTATTTGCCCGTTTTAGAGCTGAGAATCAGGGAGCATGGTTCTATTCACTAAATTCTTCAAGGTTTACCAAAAACTTCCAGTTGCAGCAGAGACTTTCTGTGACTTCAGCCTACTGATGCCATCTTTAGCATGTCAAATCCAGAACTGACCACGGAGAGCTAAACCTGGCAGGAGATGGTTTCATTGGCACGTTCATCATGAGTCAGGTGGCTGCAAACCCGATGATTCCCGGAGACTTTCTAAAACGGAAAGCTTTTGGTATCTGGTGGCCCTTCAGAAGCTACGTTGAAATGTGTGATGGTTTACCTCATCCTTCATTCCTTCCCAAGCAGAGTGAACACAGACATTAATGAAAGAATGTTTTCGTTGACTGTTTCGCTCTTATATCTAGGAAATTGTCTTTCCGTGACAGAGCTAGTGAATTAACTAAGCCACAGGAAAAACTGCTCTATAAATAAAACCTTCATGGCATTAGCCATACAGCATCTGTCATTTTCATTATTAGTTTATGCACTTTTTCAGTGTCAGAAATTAAACTGTTAACCTTTACCTTAGAAAGCTTAGAGCAGAATGCCCCTGTTCTCCAATAAAATAGTTACTTTGTTATTGAGATAAATCCATTCTCAAATATTAGGATAAAATTGGTACATTTAAGAATTGATATTCTGCTTTCAGATACAAGAAAATGGTTATACGTTTCCACCCCATCTCACAGCACTGGCCCAGGACCTCGGCACGGTCATTCGGCAGTGGTTTATCATACAGGCATGTACCTCTTTGGAGGACTGATGGGGCTGAGTGAACAGAAAGATTTATGGAAGTGGGACTTTGGAAGCAGCAGCTGGTATAACATCAGAACAAGGTACAGAATACTGTTTATTAAACTATACTGACACAGAAAGAGAATTATTCTTACCATATGATACTGCATGCAAGCAGAGGGGAAGATGCTGCCCTTTCAGGGAAGATAGGAATTACTCAGATTAAGACCTAGTACCACTGCATCCCTGAGGCTCCAGTTGGCTTTGCTGGGGAGAGCTGTTGGCAACACGTTGGTGCAGCTATCAGCAATATTATTTTGATGCCCCAGTGCAGCTGTTCATTCTCTTGAGTGAAAAGAAAAACAGA
Source organism: Numida meleagris (assembly GCF_002078875.1). Classification (NCBI taxonomy): domain Eukaryota; kingdom Metazoa; phylum Chordata; class Aves; order Galliformes; family Numididae; genus Numida; species Numida meleagris. The sequence continues at coordinate 59,794,220 of NC_034413.1, read as the reverse complement.
GGCTAAAATCATCGTTAATTCTTGTTGGCCTCCCCGTAACTGCTGGTTTCTCTCGTATTTAGCCAAGGACCTCCTCCAGTGGTAGGTCATGCTTCAATAGTCTTCAAAGACTCAATGCTGGTTTTTGGTGGAGGGATTTCCAACTCCAGTCCTAATGAAGACCTCTGGAAGTACCATTTCCACACACGGACATGGAAGAAGCTAAGTAGCATTACAAAGGCAAACTTTTCTCCTAAAATGTATCACTGCATGCTAGGAATTGGTGTTGGCTTTCAAACTCCTTCAGATTTCACTAATACGTTCCCCAGTCACTGGAAGAGTAAGAAGGACCACCGCCAGCTGGTGCCCATCCCAAAGCACTCCCGCTTCTGCAGCTACTTCCGCCAGCAGCCTGCATACCGAGCGTTCAGCAACGAGGACAGTGGTGCAATTGAAATGAAAACCTTTAGCCTCCCTCTGGAGCCGGTGGGCTTTTGTGCATTTCAAACCACTTCAGAGGTGGAACTAGACCCAAAGAGAGCAACAAGCATTCTGACAAAGGACAGGTCTGCCCCTCTGTTTCTCTCTTCAGAAGAACAGACTTTGGAACAAGAGGAGGGAACCGACTGTCAGCACGCAGCAGCAGGAGATGAACTTAGCAGCGGTGCCGACGTGCTGCTGCTCATTGGGGGCAAACCTTTGTCCAGCTTCTCTGAAATCTCATTCTGGCAAATGGAGTTCGATAGCTTGCCATCACTTTGATTGCGAAGCAAAAGGACAAACTGCCACCGATGTGCTAGAAGGCACTGAGCCGTCCAAACTGTTTTTAGTTTTCTGTCGGCTCACTGGGAAAAGAACAAAACCTTCTCATACATGCTACGAACACACTTCTTTACAGTGTGAACAAAAACCTCTCTATATATGTAAGCCTCAACTGACATAAAAATTACAGTTCCCAAGAGGAGCTTGTTGGAACTCTGCTGCCACTGTTACATTTCCCTTCTGATCACCTAACATCCTTTCAAGTTGCAGTGGCTGATGCTGCACTGAAAATGAGACCTGCAGTAATCCCTCCTGGCTCCACAACCGCCATTTGAAGTGTTTGCTCATCTTGTGGTGCGCCGAGTAAAAGATACACACCTCTAAAACTGCACTGAAATCCAGTTTGTGCACGTTGCCAGCACGTTTGGCAGTGAGGGATCTGATGAATCTTAATGGCTTTTTCTTCAGAGAATCTTCTTTGCACAGCGTGTCCGCAGCAGTAGAGGGCATATGCATTGAGTACATTACACCAGGTATGTTACACATTTCCCTTCTGCACTAAGTAAATCCTGAGCCCTTGTATGGTTTGTTTTTCTTTGTTTAACACTTCGTGAGCATTCAGATTCATCAAGAAAGGTGATTTTGGGGGAGATAACAGCATTTCAAGTATTTCTGTGTAAGTTACTGAGGTATTGGCCTTCTGATTGAATTTAGCATCCTCTGTGAAGGAATTATGATGTTTGAAAGAAATATTTAATATTTCCAAATATTAAAAAAAAGTACTTCTCAAAAGTTTCATAGGAATAATGAATTTTAAGTGGAAGTATTTACATGTACTTTCTTCATCTTCTCACAAGTTGCTGTCCCATGAAATCAGTAGAAAAATTACAGATGAGTTTGCAGAAAGCTACTTAGGAGTTACTTGGACCTTCACTGACCTTTGGAAACAGAACTGTGTGCTGCCATATAAGTAAAGCATGCTGCACTTTGGAAACAGAATTGTATGCTGCCATATAAGTAAAGCATGCTGCACTTCCCATTGGCGTGTGCTCATTTTCTAGGCTTTCATGAGTTTAAAATATGTATTTACTTTTCCAAATAACAAAGAACTTACCTTTTGGAACAAAGAGAGCACACACTTCCACAAGCACCAGCCACCTCACAGCAATCCTTTAGGGCCTTTAGGGCTGCTCAGGCTTTGAATTTCTTCTCCGGGATCATAAATTGCCCACTTGGAGGAGGCGTGTTTGAGAACTTTGTACAGCAACCAGCTGTACGTGCAGGGCACCGCAACCTTAACTCAGCAGCAAGCATTTCTTTTGCTGGCTGAGCTGTCTGTTCTGGCATTATCCAGAGAGAGCTGCTGTAATGTACCGACTTTTATCTAGGATTGATGAGGGAATGAAATTTATCTGGAAAGGGTAACAATAAACCAGTCATTTGCCAAGTAATGAGGTCTCCTGGCACATTCATGTATCCTGGGGATGCACAACAGCCCCAGGAAAATGCCATCCAGCCTCTGCCGTTCCTTTCGTGCTCCCCCCAGCCTCCTTTCCCTTTGGCAGCCCCACAGAGGGTTTAGCATTTACTGGGAGCCAATGCAGGCAGGACACGAGCCAGCTCAAGGGAGAAGGTTTGGCACAGGGAGCAAAAAGCAGCTTGCAGGATGAGCCCATCTCCTCCACATCCTCCCCTCGCCGTAGGTGAGCTGAGTTGGGGCTGCATCGACACTTCTGGTGCAGCTCCAGCTTCTTCCCCAGGAAATCCCCAGCATCTACCCCAGCCCACGGGGCCCTGCTGCACCCCAGCCTCTGCACCCCAGAGCTTGGGGTGGAGCTGAGATGGAAAGTGACTGCATCCCACAGCCACTCCACAGCACGAGCGTTCCTCTGCCTGCCACCTCAGTCCCGTTGGGCGCGCACAACCTGTATTTCGGGCCCCATCCCAAACCTGCACACAATATCCAAGACCTACACATGTAATCCTTGCTCATACCGTGGTTTGATACTCCCCAAGACATCCTGTTTCAGAACTCAGTGCCACCAACTATCCCCAGCAGTGCTCCCAGCAGCCCAGGAAGTTCCAGTCCTGCTTTCCTGGTGCAGTACATTTGTATCTGATGCAGATGGACAGCAGAGGCTTTGTGGATGCGCTCCTGCTATTTCTCCATGACTGCAGCAGTTCGTGAGAATTCAGCCTGGGCCCAAGCCAGTGACTAAAAGCTACTGCCATCTGAGTGCTCTGTGGTGGCCTGCATGAAATAATGAATGGAATTAGTCCAGCTGATGGCAACTACTTAGTAACAAACCAGCACTCGTTTTTGGCTGGACGTGGAGCGGAGGGGCTGTCACTGAAGGGAGCTGTTTGAAGTGTCTCTGAAAAAGGGAAGTTTGCATGTATTCGCTAAGCCCACAACTGAATGCAATCCACGGAATAAAAGCAAAAGGATGCCATGTTGTGTAATCTCATCCAAGACGTGAGATGTACTGTTGGATCATAAATCATGTATCACAAGAGAACAAATCTATCAGCCTTAATTATCTCAGACTCACTGTCTTTAATTACTACTTGCTTTCTGAACATCAAAATGCATGAACAGTAGGGGGATTTTCTTTTAAAATGTGGACACTTTAATTAAAAAAAAATTAAGCCCTTCTATTTTCAATATATTTTCTTATGAATGGGTTTGAAGAACGGCTGAGTCACTTACCAGTGGGATCTCAGTATGACCTACACAGAAAGCGTGCCACACGGGAATTGACTTTCTAGGAGCTCAGCTGTTAAGTTGGAACTATTTCACTTCCTTGTGATACTTTCCTAAGTGTATTCATCATTGAGAAACTAAGACGATCAGATGGCTTGGTTGCCCTTTGCTGCCTTCTTAAGTGGAAATACAGAGTTTTCTTTAACCAACCAGTAGCACCGCTATACCTCAAAGCATTGCACGTTCCCCTGAACACTTGAAAACAGGAGCCAGGTGGCACCGCTTCTGACTGCACTTCGTGGAACTACACATGGAAGTTCCAACTTCCCTCCTGGGCACGCACCCTGGTGCTGAGTTTCAAAACACCTGACAATCTTCTTGGAAAATCTCATCTCATTTGAAAATCCAGCTCTGAACTCTTTAACACATGCAAGTTCAGGTGTTATTTCACGTTATGCTTTCACTGGCAAGCTCAGTGGCAAAGCATCTGTCGGCCACGTACCTGGGGCTCTGAGCTCAGGGCGCAGCAGCTTGCAGGCCCCAGTGCCCCGCTCGCATCCCAGGTCTCTGCTTGCCACCAATGCAGCACGGAGGTGCTTAAAAATGACTCCACAAGAGATTCGCACGGACGTGGTGTATTTCAGGTACAGCTACAGTATAAACATCTCGAGATCGGGCTGTGGGCTACGAATCACAGTTTCTCGTTCCCGTGTACAGTTTCAATAACGACCGCAGTGCAGTGCCCAAAGCCGTTCATACATCACTATCGTGAAACAGAAGCAAGAGGGTGCACTTTGTTTTATAAAAAAAAACCAAATAAATTATACATCGAGAGCTACTGCCCAGCTTTACATATAAAAAGGTAAAAATACAGTAGTTAGTGTGGCTTTAACAAAAAAAACCTAGCTAAAAAAATACTCTTACGTACTTCAAAAATAGGTTTCTCCGGTTATAGGAAGGGGCGTGCGTGTGTTTGGGAAGCAAAGTGCTCAAGCCCAACAGTACAAAGGAGGTGCACGTTGCAGGAGAAGCCCGTGGCTCCCTGCTGTGACACGGTGCACGGAGCAGTGCCCGCTCCTCGTCCCAGCAGATGGCACGGCTCGTTACTTCTACGGTGCTAACACTTGGACCCAACACACTGCATCACTGAAAGGCCATCCGCGTGGAGTTCTGTTTTTTGGTATACAAGCTACGATTGTCTAGCTGTGACATCAACACGTCTAATAGCTACGTAATTGTACTGCTGCTTTCTAACTAACAAACACCCCGTGCTTCGCCTGTGGGAGACTTGGGTTGTACCAGAACACGTTCACAATGTGGAAGACACATCCAGTGCTGTTTGGGGCAGATATGAACAGTGCGGCTTCGCTTTGAGAAACGAGCAAAAATTGGGTGCGTGGGCTGAAAACAGCGTGTGGGGAGACCCAAATGGAACCGGACCTTTCACCTGATCTCCTCATTTGGTGCAGCACGTTTTCTTGCCAGCTTGTGGCCAATGGGTTGTCCAAAGCACACCTTTCATACAGCTGGCTGTCTCTGACAAGCTATACTTGGAACTGCAGTTTAGATTGGAGCGCTTTCCAACTAGCCTATTATCCGCCGTTCCCTAAAGATGAATCACTTTGAGAGATGGTGGTTTTTTAGTTTTTTTTTTTATAAATGCTCAGATTTCTGTAAGATCTTTTATGGTGTACAATCTCTCCTTTTAGTTTTTTTTTTTTTTTTTTTTTTTTTTTTTAAACAGTTAAAAAGCATCCATCTCTCATCAACACTACATGCGCATGCAGCACAAGGATACAAGTCAGCGAGTACAGGCTGGAAGTCAGTCAACAGGTCAGAACTTTCTTAGGAAAAATTATATATATATATATATAAATTTTAGGGGACCTGTTTTTTTTTCCAAATGACTGCAGCACAGCATGTAGCCATATTTCTTCATTCTTTTCAGCTCTCAAAGCTTTTATGTGGTTGGCAGACCTGCCAGCATCCCAGCATCATCAGATTAACACTGAAGTTTCATCTATCAATCTCTTTAAATATACACCAAAAAAAAAAAAACAAAAAAAACCTTCCAGAGGGTGACTGGACCTTCCAACCAATCGACAATAAAATAGCCTTGTTAAGAAAACTCCTCTTTCTCAGTAGCATACCGAGATTCATTGATACTTCATAGCATTAGCTGCAGGAACTGCGTGTCTGCTTGTGTTTGATAAAGTACAAGTGATAAGTAATGGTACATTACCTGTTAGCAGTCGTGACACAACATGAGGCCTGTAGTTTTAAAGCAAAACAGTGGTGCAAAGCTAGAGGACGTTCAGACACCAGACTATGTGCCTGTTAGCTCACATAACTGTGGTGTCTCGTCTCTTCAGGCTCCCCATGCAAACAAATGGAATAGCTAAATAAGCTACGTTGAGTTAAATGGACTGCACGTTTCCTTCGGCTAACGGGGCATCACTGGAAGAGCTGGGTTTGCAGCCTTAATTCTGCTAGAAATCGCAGATCTCTAATATAAAAGGTGAATTTTTTGAATTTTTAAGTACAATTTCAAGTATTTGGCCATGAGAAATGGAAGAAAACCTTGCCTCTATGAAATTCTCGCACGTAAGAGTTGAAATGCAACGTTCCCCCCGATCACCACCACCCCCAGCCACACTGACAGTGTAGCAGCTGGGACTTGGAACCAGTTAGATTTTCTGGGGCCACATTCACCACATGTTATTTACTTGTTTTGGGGGTTGGTTGGTTGTTTTTTTTTTTTTTGCTCTATGTGATTGCCCAGGAGCAATCTAATGATGGTATTTAGCACTCGATACTTTAAAACTGTAAACTTCTGTTATTTTACTTCTGGGAGAAATTCAAGCTAACAGTTCACAGAGCTCCTGAACCCAACGGGAAGAGTCAAATATCAAACATGCCTTAAGAAACCGCTCCTGCATTCTGTCTATTTACAAAACCAACACATGTAGCTGGTGAATGCCAGCTCAGCTGCTGAGCAAACAGATCGACAGCGAGTGCCAAGTTTCCCCACACAGTCCTGGCTTTGTGCAGGAAGCAGACTGTCGCAGCCATAGCTTCCCTTTTTTGCTGCAGGAACTTTTCTGGCAACTCTATTAATCTACACTAAGACGTTTGATATTTGAATCAGGAATCTCTTATGTTTTAATACGTGATAAGGCTCAGGCTTAAAATATAAAAAAGCCAATACTCTGCTGGAAGCAACAACGGGAGGTGAGTGCTGGCTAGCAGAAGCGCACCACTTGGGCCCCAAGAGCCCCTTTGCTGGCAGTGCTGTGAGTGGGGAAGTGTGCCTGAAGCTCCTGCCATCGATTTCGACTCTAGGTAATACAGGCAATGCTGCAAATCACTCTCTATTGTGTATGTCAGTCATAATTGCTCCCAATGGTCCCTATGTTTTTCTATTAAGGCCTCTGAGATTTGGAGGAGTGGCAGTGGGACATGTAAATGCCAAGTGGATTCTTCCTTAAAACTCTCAGCATCTTATAAAAAAATCACAAGAACAGCAGTAAAAACACCCAAGACGTACCCTAATCTGAAAGCAGCAGCCTAGCAGGGTGCCAGCTTACCTGCACAACCCACAGTGGTTTGGTCCAAATCTCTGTCCAGGCTGAGACACGCTCACACAGCAGGCATGCACAAAGGAGGTTGTGCATACAGGTTTCTAACTCACTTTCACATTTAAAATTGTTCCTAAGAACCCCATGTATATAAATAAACAGCAGCACTACATAGAAAACATCCTCCACGCCCAGTCACGTGTACAAACCTCTTCCTGAGAAGGATCCCAGTAGCTTCACCTGTGCTTCTCTGTTAGGAGATGTGGAATTCATCACCGGGCTTCCACATTTCTCCTTCCTCTGACTCTGCACTGGTATTTTCACAGGATATATTCCCAGGGTCCATGTCCTCACTTCTACACAGGGATCCTGTTGCCCTGGACACTCTTCAAACTGTATGTGTTGTATCCTGTCCAGCACTGTGGAGCATGCTCTCGCAAGTGCTCCTGCCTTCCTCCTAGAAGCAGGTGAACTACTTTTGGGAATGTTTCATCTCTTTTCCCCATTTTCAACCAACTCTGTATTTTGTTCCAAACACAATTGGAACAGGATTCAAGGTGGTGTTAAGAACTGACCTAGTTGTACCCTCACGCCATCACATGCGTGTTAAGTAACCTCCAAAGCACAGGATCTCAAACCAACACTGAGCAACAACGTGAATAGAAACAAAGAAAATCTTGTCCTTCACAGCCCTGAATGACAACAGAACTAACCAAAAAGCAATTCCTGAAGTAAGCTGTACTCACACTTTCACTGCTTCAACATTGAAAACAAAAAAAATGCATCTATAGTCTAAATACACATCTGTATTTGAGTCACAGAGGAAATGAAATAACCAGTGTCAAAATATGGGACCTCTGCTGCAATTTGCTAATGCTATAAGATGTTTGGCAGGTTAATTTTCCTAGTTGCAATGAGCAGCTCAAATCCAGTCAAAGTAGTTTGTCACTGATGAACTAGATTTTCATTCTTTCCAGGTACTGTAAGAAGAGGTGCAAAGATTATCAAGGGTTTTAAGGCCAAAAAGGAGCACGTGTGGCAGTAAAACAAAGGAAACTCAGAGTGACTAATCACACAGAAGAAAATGATCTTGGCCACATGAAACAGTCATCGCTACAGTGAGCCACCATACACAGCGTGGCCACAAGGTGGCCCTGTAAGTTCTCCTAATCTTCCCAGTATTACTCTACAAAGGTCAGGGATGTGGTGTTCAAACCTACAGAGCTAACATCACAGTGATCGCTTGCCCGTAACATTTGAGAGGCAGCACAGAGTACGTAAGACTAAACCATGTGTGAGTGGAACACAACTAGATTTTGTTCCTCATGTTGAGAATTAGCTCCAGTGTGATACTTCACTTCTCTTGAGGGAGAAGATCAAACTTTCACGTGGTTTTACATTTCGGCTCAGACTGTAATTCCAGTTAGATTGCAATAAATGTGAAAGTCTCTTCCTGGATTCTAGCAAACCAGCTGGCTGTTTCATTCCCATTCAGCAAGAATTTCATCCCATGCAGCTCTTTCGGAAGGATCCCTTGTAGATGTCAGGAGATTTGAGTTGGAGTTTTTCCTAGGGGCGAAGTACAGAAGCTCCATCTTCTAGAGTTCAGTGGTGAGTAAACATTTCGTCCTTACTGTAGCATCCTCAGCGACTGGGCTGAAAGGGAAAAAAGTGGGGCCCCGTGAATGCACTTCCACAAACAGATCTGCCATGAGGGATTTATCAAGTGAAAGGCATTGCTGGGAGCAAAACTAAGAGGTAAGTATTGTTCCAAAAAGTGGCAACAGCTGCTGCCTCAATCTGACAAGAGCAAAGAACAAACCTTTCCCATGGGCAACCTTCACAAGAGCAAACAGAACTGACTTCCAGTGACACATCACTGCCGTCCACAATCTGCCCACCAATGCTTCCCCTTTCTTAAGAGGTTCAATAAAGAACTGGTCATCACGACTAGCAGTGCCTCACCAGTACAGCAGAATGGAATGGCAAGAGGATGCAATTCCACAGACTCTACTCTCTCACTTCCTCACAGTTTGGAAGAAAAAAAGAATCACAAAAAAAAAAAAATCACAAGTACTGGGAAGAGATTTTTCAGAAAATGCATCTGCGCTGTAATTTCAGTCCAGTACTAAAAGTCTGACCAGATAAGGGAACCAAAGCAAAACGATAACTAAAAAGAACAAATCTACTTTATAGCAGTTAGAATGACAACAGCTTCACATCCAGTTTCAGCTATGTTCGTATTCTTTGTTCCTTTACTAACTTGAAGTTTTCTTACCCTTACCTAAAATATACACGCTGCACATCAGCAGCTCTACTGACTTATAAAATTTCAAGTGCTGTGAAGTGAGACAGAACTGTATTTATAAACAAAGCAAAATTAGGCAGCGTATCTAAAGGACCTCTGTAACTACTGAAGTGGAAGGAGGAAGAGCACATACTTCCTCCTCTCCATCCCATATGCATATTTCTGGAGTGTGTGCTGAGAATTTACCTTGCGAGGACCTCAGCTGTCTGCTGGCACGGCGGCAATCCAGCTGATGACAACAGAGCCTCTGTGCTGCCTTTCACTGCTTTCAGAGATAAGGCAACATCATTTCCCAAAGGCCCATTGGACATCAGACCACTCTGAATTGGGGAGAAAGAAAAAGGAATTTGAAGGAGAAACCTGCCAGCACAAGACACGCTTATTATTCAGCGTGGTTATTTACAACAGGAAATTAAGATCCATCAAATTCCAGGACAGGCCGAACTAAATGAAAGTTCTTAAAGAAACTTTATAGCCTTTACTCGCAATGTAACACAGCAAAAATGGAGTTTTAAATACATTTTTAAAATATATTTATTGTTTAACTCAGCTTGAATTGGTTTGCTTTAGTTTTGGCCTGATGCACTGTTGTATGGGCTTTCAAATTAATATAAATTACTACATTTTACTCATGTTCTTGTTTCTTAATCATGACCAAAGCCCCTTTCCCCCCCCCATTCCCCCCCCCCCTTTTTTTTTTTCTTTTTTTGAAGTTGCCTTTTACATGTTCCATCTCAAATTGCAAAGTAATGGTTCAGTAACTCACTGGCACTAACCACCTCGGTGTTATTGTGGGCTGGGACACCTACAAAAAGCAAAGAAAAACACATTAGAAAAGGTTGGAAGTGACAAACAGATTTAAAATAATACTGCCTGCCTGAAACAATACCAGGCATTTGTCAGTCACTACTCAGAATCTGCCCCACAGTACAAGAAACCTTTGAACCACACTAGTGAAGAGCTACAGGTGAAGCGACTTCACAGCAGCAGGTAACTCACAGCCACACAGCTCAGGTGCATGCTCACTCACAGAAACTCACTGGCAACAGTTTCAGCATAGCTTTCCCTTCCAAAAGGCACCCAAACCCATCACTATTTTCTGCTTTGCAGATGAAGTTAACTGAGAGCACTCCTCCGTGAACAGCTTAAAGATGCCCCAGATGAATAGCAGGTCGCTCTACTGCAGCGGATCCAAGCCTGGTGGGCAGGTACCGAAGCCAGGGCAGAGTTTGTGAGTAAAAATCATTGAGTGTGGGAAGGAAGAAGTTTGGTTTGGAAATACATTTACCCGAGGTGTTGCTTCTGTAAAGTCAATTAGATTCTCTGTCAGTGATGTTAGGGAAACGTCCTGGTCATCTGGAGTGCTCTATGGAATAAATCAGTTTTGAATTGAATTCCCAATAGTAAATAGATAGATTTGCTGAACACTAGAGTGGCTTCCCACATTACAGACCAGTGTCCATAATGAACACTGCTGTTCATCAGGCCCATTTTCTCAATTCTTTTTATATGATCGTTTTCAATAGCTTTTTCACTTCACTTTTTCCCAGTAGCTAACTGGAAACAATGTCATTGCCACGTAAGCTGCAGAACTGCCCAGTTCTCCTGTGCAAAGCTGAGGTATTGCACCATTTGACAAGAAGGTCAGCAAGGTCTGCAAGCTGAGCATCTGAGCTCAGAAGATGAAGGTGATAATTATTCAGTGGAATGAACTATGGAATACTGGTTTAGAGGGATGACAGACAAAGGGTGTGTTGCTTTAGTAATCCAGCTTAACCCCTCAGCCTGCTGAAACAATAGCCACGTCCAGTGCTGGACTCATGGTTTGTTTTGGAGAGGGATAAAGGAAAACTGACCCCCGAGTGCTTCACAAGGACTGCTTTGTGCATTGTGAGGAGTCCAATAAAAAAAACTACCTTAAGGCAACCGAAATACAACAATTAAACATTACAATTCAAACTTTTTCCTCTGTCGTTATTTTGATGGAAACTGCACGGGTCAGAATTTCATCCTTGCACTGTCTTCCCCAGAGCACCAAATTCAGTGTGAGAAAGCGACCGATCAGTTTAAAAAAAAAATAAGTGTCAGGCACAGAACCTGACAGAAGAGTCAGAAATGTCCTTCAGGAGCGATGTATACAGCAGGCCTCTGCTCCAGAAAGCAGTCTGTGGCATTCAGCAGTGACTGGTATTCACTGTGTTACGACAGGCATGCAGCAAGGTCTGCTGTGGTTGCCTGAAGGCATCAGTAGCTCAGAGTGAGACACGGAAACGTTCCAGGCTGACAGGTGGTGGCGATACCTTGGAAACAGCAGCCTCCTCAGCTGGAGCCAGATTAGCTGGAATCAGCAACTCTTCGTGGTTAGAGGCAGCATTATCCTCATTTAATGCATTACTGGAAGGAGAAAACGTTCTCGTGAGTGGATGTAGCCAGAGTCCAAAAAGACCCAACAGTATCAGCAGCATTTTCAGCGCTGATTTCTAACTCACACACACAGAGCTGAAGTCTTCCCTGCACGCCTCTTATCTCCCCAGGTAGGGCCAGGGGCAGCAGGATGTCAAATATTCCAGTCAGTTCAAAAGATGAGAGAGATTTGCTTACTAGTTGATAAGATACTCACCCCGAGGCATGGCCTACGCTGATTAACTGTTGCAATGCTAATTAAAGAAGCATCTGTAAACCTGTTTAGTTAGGCATAGCCTAACTGCTCACCAACTGTTCCTCATCTTTTCAAGTTGGTTTCATGGTAATCTCTACCCGGTTCCCTTATCCCAGAAACACTTTTCTCCTGAATCACTTACGGAATGAAGGTGTTTGAGGCAGGCGTTGCTTTCAGGAACTCCTTTGTTTCCTGAAATCCCGGGCTGCTTGCTGGGGGACTACTCTGGGCTACCCCTGGTGGGAGAATGCTCCTGTACAATGACAACACAACAAAAACAAACACCGAAAGCTCTTCATAGGCTACTTGTTATAGCGTGCTTTTGAAATTGCTAGGTACACGTTTTATTCAATATACTACAGCGTGCTCTTTGAAATTTGACACATCTCATCTCCTTCAAAACATTACATAGTTAAAACCCGTAACTGTAGCTTTTCCAGTGCCTGGAATTCAACTAGAATGAATGATCATACGAGATTCAGTAATTTACAGGAAATCAGCTGCCAGTGGCAAGTTTTTGTATACAGATGTTTTTCCTCCACTGAAAAAAGCTGCTCTATGGACAGGTTCTTCCCCTCTCCCCACATGGTTCGCGGGTCAGAAATGACCACAGTGGTTGAGGCTGCTGCTGGAACAACATTTATCAGATTAAAGTACAGGAGAATAGAGTAACAGTATCTGAATCACCTTGTATGCATCACAACTTTGCAAATATAGTTTTTAGCGTTATTCATTCTAAAAACACACCATGCTTACCACGTTAAACAACACTACTACAGGGTAAAATGCAATAAGCACTGATACTGAGCACTGAGACTCCAGAGCTCCAGGTTCTCGGTGCTGTACTTGGGAAAATACATCGCGCTTTTTTTCCAAATCTAGACAGTACCTGGCAGCAGCATCCTGAATGTTGGAATTCTTGCTACCTGTCAGGCTGTCTTCTCTTACAACCTATGAGAAAACAAACAACCAAAAAAGCCTAAGAAAAATATGCATTTCTGAGACCTGTTTCCATTTTGTATCGGTTCAGATACAGCCCTCCCAGCCTGAAACTGTGCTGCTCATTTACTGCCCAAGGCCTTCAACCACCAAACTCCGTGGGAAAATGTCTTTGTGCAGATAACTCACTAATGTAGCCAAATAAAATACCATTATTTGCTACAGAATTTAGTGGAATGTGCTAGAAGCATGGCCTTAGTGACAGAACCATGGAACAAATATTTGGTTAGAAGGGATCCTCTGGAGGTTATCTGATTCAGCCGCCTCTCACATCATGGCCAAGTGCAAAGGTCGTTGGATGGTTCAGGGCTTTCTCCAGTGTCAAAATGGTGACAGGAGGACACTTGGACTAGATGATCACGTAGGTCCTTCCCAACCTTGTGATTCTACGATTCTATGACAATTCCTCCTTGGGCAAACTATACCCTGTGACTGTGAAAGGCCGGCAGGCTTCCTTACTCTGCCGCTCTCTGGATCTAAGCTCCTGGAGCACCCTTATTTGCAAGGCCTCTCCTCCAACACCTCGCAATGCAGAGTCAAACAGGGAAAAAGGACACCTCCTGAATGTGGTGCCTCCTCACAACCAGCTCTAAAAAGCCACCTGAGAACACTGCAGTCCTTATCAGCCGAGTATTTACCTTGTGCCCTGCTTCTGCCTGGGCCTTCAGGATATTGCTTTTCATGTCTGCTGGAAGCCATGTTGCTGCTGCTATCGGGCTCTCAATTGCATTGTTAAGACATTTATCTGTGAGCTTCACCACTTCATCCTAGACATGAAAAATATTCATCAGAAGCAGTTCCCACACAAAAACTCTGGACTGAAATTAATTAACATCTCCAAAGACCTACAAAGCTCTGGGTGACAGGAAAAGCGGTGGTTACACCAGAATGAGAAAACAATCTCTTCATTGTAGAACTCAGTTCTAAAATCGCAGCAGCAGAAGTAAAAAAAGAAAAAACAGAAAAAAACACAAAGCTTAAATGTAGAGAATGTAGCGAGAAGCAAAGAGCTATGCTGAAAGCAGCGTGCAAGAACTGAACGGCAGTGGACTCCGCATATGTAGTTGAGTTTACTGATAGGAGATTAATATAGCAGCCATCACGTTGACACAGTGTAACTGTAAGTTAATAATTCACTCTCAAAACCAGCATGGGATGGTTTTAACCTTAAAACTGCTTATAAATTATGAAGTTTAACATGTTATTAGCTCCCTCTCCCATCACTAATTGTATTAGGAGAAATTGGCAGCCAGATACTTGACAAGGACAATTCAAAATACCTTCTCAACACAGTCTATTTCATTCTGAGAACTGCATTTCTTCATTATAAAATGCCAATTCGTTAAATATTCCATCTACCAATTGCTACTTGATTAGTGACAGAAGTTAATTAACTGAGTGGAAACTAAACCTGGTGACCTCTCTTCTCAGGGTAGGACTCAGCAGGGGGAGACAGAGCCCGGCCTTCCCCCCATCTGCCACAGGCAGTGCCACGCTCCTGCAACGCTCAGTGGAGCAGCAACAACCCCGCTGCACTCTGACTTGCACAAACTGCACTGAAAACAACTCCTGCTAGCAAATATTAAATGCTGCACGTTCTCTTCATTCACAAAGCCTGTCAGAACAGTCGTTTGTTGAGCACGAGTATTTTTATTTTATAGAAGCTATCGGAACTGCCAAAAACCTGGAGGAATTAAAATGGAATTATTATCTGTATGATCGAAGTACCCAGCTGTGATAAACCTTAAGTCCTTACACTGCACCTCCCTGAACTGGATGCCAAATGCAACACACTCGGCACAGAATTTTTAATGCATTCCTCCAGTCCCAGTGAAACAGTAGATTTGATTATTGAGAACTTCAGCAGAGCAGTGCTTAAGACACCATTTAGTCGCTAAATATTAGTGATTTAACTTCCTCTCCCTCTCCTCCATCTGAGAAGCTAGTTCTAGGTCACGCCGGCCTGCTAGCAATTCCATTCCCAGCTCTGAAAAGTTTAGTATAATTCAGAAATATTTTAACGTTATCAAATGTAAGTTCCGTAACACCAAGGAAATGTTTCCCACCAGCGCTGAAGATTTTGACATTTTTCTTAACCATTTCTGTTTCACTCTTTTTTATGGAAAGCACTTGTAGCGAGAGGGGATGGCCTCAAGATGGACCATTACCAAACACTCAGTTGTGCACATAAAACTGTGAAGCTGGAGCTTGTCAATACCGTAGCTTATTACAAACGTGATTTGTTTCCATTGCGAACTGTGTGTGTACTTTATCCTTCAGCCAAACTACAGAGAGAGCTAAGCAGCAATGCAAGAAGGGAAGGAAAGATGAAAAGCAGCGGCAGGCGCAGTGAGCCCAACCCTCTGTGCTTTAGAGCAGTGCTTCTGGTGCCACTGAAAATCTCCCTGTGAGCAGAGATGAATCTCATCTATATACACGTTTTGGAGCAACTTCCAAGTGTTTAAAGATCATAAGAATCTTGATCAAGAATAAGTAATTAAAAAAAAAAAATCAATCCTCACATCTGGAGTAGATGGAGAACACCAGCAAACAGGGCTAACTTTCCCCTGTTGGTTTCGCTTCAGACGCTGATGGAAGCAGAGCTGGGGTATTTAGGAGCCATCTGCTCTCTTTTGGCAGCTCTGGTCGCTGCGTTAGGGAGAGTTTGGAAAGGACAAAGTTGCATCCTTGGTTGTTTTTTAATAGTTATTCTTAGGTCACTCTTTTCAGGACACATTTCCAAACCATTCAGCCTTCATCTCCAAGCACAGCTGGGGTTGCTCATTCGGTGCCACTGTCACCTCCTTGCCTTTACAGCCTGAAGCAAGAGAGAGAATCTCTAATCTGTCTACCTTGTTAAACAATCATTCTCAAGTCATCTCCTGGTAAGCTGCACCACAGACTGGAAAGCTTTATCTTTACCATCTGAGGAAAACCACTTCGGATACACTCCTTAGAGTTTTCATGCTATAATTCGCACGTACTTCTAGAAAGCTGCTAAGGCTTTGTTTCCCAGAAAGACTGCAAGTGCACACTGCGGATCCAGACACCTACTTCTCAGCTAAGCCAACGTGCTTGTGTTCCCATCAGGGCCATATCACCCCCACACCTGTAACTGTGATTACCCAGCCCCTGTGCACCTCACAGGACAGCTGGAGAGCTGTGACTGTTCTGTACTGGCATCTGTAAGATCAGGTCGGCACAGAACTTTATCTTCCTTACTACATTTCAGCCCTAATTTAAAAGGCACGAATACAATTTTGCTCTGTTCTCTCCATTTAACCAACTGGATGGTTTTTCCTCTCTGTCTGAACTAACACAGAGCTCAACAGGCAAAAGCATTCTGCATTAAGCTGTATTCTTTGCTTTAGTTTATGCAGAGGCAGCGTTTCAGCATAACAAGACCTATAGGCTACAGCTTAATCTTCTTAAAGACTCGGTAATCTTTGTAATGCAGTCACCCAGCAGAAAGGTACACAAGGCATCCCTGACAACAGTCCTTAAAGGGGACAGAGCACAGCAGCCTGCAGCACCAAGCGTACCAAAGCAGCCCCACACACACACAGCAGCCTCTCCGCGCAGCCTGGGGGCTGGCTGCTGTAGGAATAAGAAAGTCATACCAACTTCACTAAATGGCACAAAAACCCTTGGGCCTCCCCATAACAGAGGGCAGTGCCAACAGACTGAATGCTGCAGATTATTTTACTCTGCTTGTACAAAGTGCAATAAAGCATCTAAAGCCTTAACACAGCGGGAGCAGGTTGCCTTTTTTTTCCCCCCCTTTAAGCATATGCTTTGTTCACTGCCGAACCCGAAGGAAAAACTAAATTAAACCTAAATTCCAAAATTGTTCAGCCCAGAATCTGTTCATTTTGAGCTCCTCTGCGCTTTTCTGAAGTGTAGCTGCAGGCCCGAGCTTGCTTGCAAAGCACATCCAGCATGAGTGCAGCTGTCTGATCGCCAGTGAACTCCTGGTGCCAAGTCCTCTGCTGTCCTAAGGAAGGATCCTGTCCCCTCCATCCCTTCTAGTAACGCTGCTTATTTTCACTGCGGCTCCTGCACGCCTTCGATCCCCACTTCACACACACACAAAAATACTAGTAGAGAAGTTTAAAACCAAAAAAAGTTTTAAAAAGTTTTGACTTCCGTCACTTTGTTGATTACAATTGTTCACTGAAACATCCAACAGTTACTGGAAGTGACAGAGGAATGAGGGAAATTAGAGAAGGAAAAGCAAAGAGGAGCAAGGGACAAAAGAGCCTTCTCCCCAGTCGGGGCACTGAAGCTTTTATTTCAGCTCAGCTGCCTGCAGAAATGCAGCCTGACTTGCTCCAAAGGAGCAAAGTGCTAAATAAATCAAACTCCACCGCTCCCCTCTATGTAAACACACACGGAAAGCTCTGCTCCCACCGACTCTGGAGAGCTGGTGAGAACCAGTTACTGACAGGAGGCACTGACCACCAGAAGGCCTCCTCACAGCACAACGTCCAAACAAACCTCTGCGAGGGTTATGGAATGCAACTGGAAAGTGCTAAGGGAAAAGCTCACTTCCTCAGAACAAGAGAGTGAATGATTCAGCGCTGCGCAGCTGGCAACCTACAGATAAAGGCAACAGAGGACCGCTGCAAGTGTTTACACTTTTTGCTCCCACAGATCTTAGAAAATGTCACCAGGCCGCAGTCTACATACCTGCAGGTTCACCTTTGCCCCACCATATGTATCTCACTGTCCGTCAAGCACAGGTTTATATATAACAAAGTATTCCTATCTGCTTTCCTATTCCCCAATATTACTCATGCCTGTTCTTAAAAATGTTGCAAACGGAGCGTGCTGCACAGAGATTTTCAGCATTATCTGAACAAAACAGAGTGACAATGCCACGAGGCGCAGCGCCCAAGTACCTGCACGTTTATGTTTATGTTGGGACGCTCCGCGGGCACAGGGCTGCTGCACTCTGCCTCCAGCTGCTTCAGTTTTAGGAATGCATCTTCAAATGCTGAAAAAGAGAAGTCAACAGCTTTACTGATGTCACCGTGGAACGAACTTGTAGCTTGCGTTATTCCTGAACACAAATTGTAAGGTTTAATGTTTGTTACAGGGCTTCAGCTGAGCTCCTAAATGCACCACGTACTGGGGGGCTGCATTCCACTGGCAGGCAAAATTGTCCTTATGCCTGTGATCTAAGAGAGCTCTCTAGCACAGTTCTGGATTTTTGTACGGAAACGGTCTCACGCGTATTTTATCAATTAACTTAGACCCCACACAACACAATAACAGGAAGAAATCTCTAAGTTTGCTTACGGTCAGAGTCTGCTTTTTCAACGGCAGCTTCCTTAGTGCCAGGATGAGGGCAACCAACAGCCTCTCCCGAATCTCCTGTTACCAGGGCAGCGACGGGACGGCCCACAGCATCATCCACACAGGTTTCTGGCAAATCCACGCTGTCGAGGAGATCAACAAGGGGTATGCTGCAAAGGCACAAAGGTGGGCAGAGAGAGGCACAACTCTGTTACCAATCTTTCTACATAATAAAAGAAGCTTTAACACGCAGTCTTTTTTCTAGCTCCTTTTTGGGAACCAGACACATTCTGGAAGAAGCGCCTGAGATAAACATTACCAGCTCTGCAGGGATTTTAAACAAAGAAGCTGCGGTGAAAACCTCTCCACGATGTATAAACACAGCCATTAATTGTGAGAAAGTGAATCGTCCAGCAGACTGGGCTAAGTCCTACCCGGAGCACATACTCACTCCTTCTGGAGGCAAAGATGCGCTTCTAGTTCTCCTACTGCAAGCGACTCCAGTTGTTCCAAGAAACAGGGAAGTTCTTAGCCAGTAAATGCACGTTTTGAAACAAGTGTCTGGAGATTTTCTAGCAGACTCAAAGTACATCTCAGCACTTTTACACGAGAAGAAGAAAAGTGCATGGGAAGACAGTTGATATTCTTCACAAAATTATTTCTTGGTGCAGCGCTTCATCCAACAGTCGTAAAAAGGACAGAGGGCAGAAGGGTCCACTGCACAGGGCTGCATCAGTGCTGTGCTATGGTTAGACACACCTCTGGCTAGTTTCAGTTTTACTAACTTGGGCAGAGACATGAACGAAACCTTCGCAGTCACCGTGCTGTAAGTGAACTGCAGCACGTACTCTGTATCCGTTAGGATTGCTTGCTTTCACCTCCTTTCCCTTCTAAAGGAAATGGCTCCTTCTCTTTTTGTCCTACCATCTGTATTTGCAATGTAAATAGCAAAATCCAAAACAAACAAACAAAAAAAACCCCACCAAAAAGAACAGAAACAGAAGTTGTACTATGATGCTTACGCTGTGCCAACAGCCAGGAATCTTATCCATCTCTTGGAAGTTAAGGAAATCTATTTTAACAGCAAACTGACACATACAGACACAGCAGCTGCTGCAGGATGTGATGGTTAACCAGACAACCTGTGGATACAACTGCAGTTTGATTGTCACTCCTTTCAATCAACAATCACATTTACATCAAGCGTGGTTGTAATACTGATATAAGGAAATCTATCATTTTTGACAGACCAGTTCCAAAGATGAGAACAATGAAACCAAGCAAGAACCCAACAAAAAGAACTTACCATGAGCAGGGACAGACACTCCAGGACTGCTCAGATCAGCTTCTTGCTAATGGGTTTATGCCCCTTTCCCCCCTCCAGCCCCTGGAATTTGGAAGCAGTCCAGTGTTGTCACTAGAGGCTCCAGGGAAAAAAATCTCCCTCCAGCTCAAGCACCCAAAATAATCCTTCCAATGTTAAATATACACGTCTGCAACAGGTCGCAGGATACCACCATTTCGGTGCTCAAAATGTCTGAATCACCCTAAGGCAATTAACTGCTGCAAGGCAAACCGAGGTCATTTGCTTGATTCTCTAAGCACTGGAAGGAAAAGCTGCTAGCAAAGCACATCGTAGGAGAACATCAAATTTCAACAGCAAAATTTGTAGCCTCTGTGTGCACCACTGATGGGAAGAAGCAAGAAGCTGCCTTGCAAGGGCAGAATGATGGATACAAGGAACTTAATTATTGGAACTGAGCTAAGAGGCAGGAATAGATGTTCTTTCAATTAAGGCAGCAGAGGAAGCGAGACCGAATCCTGCACCTCACCATCAGATAACTACGCATGGAAGCCAGAATGTTTTCTGACACTTTTCTTCCCATTTTCTGACAGATTTTTGTAAATAGTCACCTAGATGTTCAACAGGACAAGCAACACAGAATGTTCACATTTTGCCAGCAGCATACTCAGAGATGCTGAGGACACGACACGTTGAAAGAACAATGTGTAGGTAAGCTCCTATGAACTCCATGCAAGGGAGGTGGTGCAGAGCACCAGTAACACTGTCATCTTGTGATGCTTTTCTGAATATTGCAGCACAACAGAGAGAGAACGAGTGGGAAAAAAACATATTCACTAGAAAACTGCTAGAATAATTACACCACCCTTTTACTTCACCCCCACAATGACAACTGTAGTAGCACTTACCAGGCAGGAGAGCCGATTCAAAAACCTGCCTGCTAGAGACACGGGCAGCCTTTAAAACCCAGGGCGTATTCAAATGGACTGCTCAGTACGGCTAGTGCTGCTGCAGAAGCAGGTTACACTGCAGCCTCACCCTGGCATCCCCGCAGGGCCTCATGGATACCAAGTTTTAAGTGGACTCGAGAGAAGCCTTCCTAAGGCAAGATCGAAATAGGACCCAGTTGGTTTCACCTTCAGACCCGCTGAAAGAACTACTCATCCCCCAAGGCAAGAGGAAAGTCAAAAGGATGAGATCCCCAAAGAGCACTGCATTGGTTGAGGCCCTCCACATCAGCAGGAAACGGCCAGACCATGTCAGTAAAAAACACAAGCTGCTACTTTCATTGCTTTACAGGATTTCTGACTTCTCTTACAAAACACTAATAAACAGTCATGCCAGTTGTAAAGGAAATAGTAAAAGGCTTCTCATGAAAAGTACAGCTTCTACAGTTAAGTGCGCAGTGCTCAAGAGTGAACTGAGCATTAGCTTTCTACTTACTCCTCACAAAAAAGGATATTTCAACTTTGCATAGTAACACTTGCCAGGCTTGACGTCTGCAGAATCAACTGCTACCAGTGTATATGAGGCAAAGCTGATAAATGATACCAGCAGCTCAAGTCACGCAAACAATTACGACATAGGAATTTTCTTTCCTTAAACAAAAACGCACAATATTCAGGAAAAGCATGGAAACCTTACGGCTATTAAGCAAAGCTCTATCACCACCGTACTGGTTAGAAAGACACCCGTGCTATTCCTGAAGCACAGGACCCACTCCATTCAAGATGCAGCTAAGAACTGCAGGTGTCAGCGTGTGCTCATTGGGTACCATTTCTCAGTTTGGGCTGAGAGCTGTCACTGGTGGAAACTGGGATAATCCTCCTGCAGCCTGTGAAGTTACACTAAAATAAGCTATGCAACTTCATAAATAATGAAGAAGAAAAACAAGTGACTTGCTTGGCTTCATAAATTCGCAACATCCACCTCGCATATCTAAAACCAAAAATAGTACAGCGCTGCTCTCATCACCTCTGGAGGTCCCACACAGTTTTTGTATGTAGCTTGCATCTCCTCAGCAGGGCTGGCAATACAGCCTCGTATTTCATTAGCAATGTCCTTGCCTTGGGTCAGGTGCAAGGCTGAGGAGGCCAGAATACCTCAGGCAATACTCAGCTCTGTGCTAGCTCACACCTATTGGTTTAGTTCCTCAGGGTTAGATATAGGAAAGCAATGTTTTTGTATTTCTGGACTCCGCGAGGAACCAGCAATTTTAAAATTATTCAAACACCTTCTTCATCCTAAAAGACAAATAGAAGTGAATTTTAAAAGCCCCTCATCATAGTTTTCCTTTTTTTTTTTCCCCCTTTTTTTTTTTTTCCAATAAGAAAAAGATGACTGCAATTTAAGAGCAACTTCTTTCAGAAAACAGATGGGAACATGGAGAATAGAAGGGTAAAGAAGTCCGTGTTGTTAAAGACCCACAAGAACAGAGAGAAGCCACCACGCCAGAGTCTGTGACTTCCCAAGAAACCCGATGAACCCCGCAGCAGGGCTGGTGCATGGCAGGAAACGGTTCTGTTTCGTTTCAGCCAGAGCACAGCAGCAAGAGTGAAAGAACGATCTCTGGGAAGCAGCGAAGACGTTCCCTAGAGGGGAGCCCCTCCCCAGACACATTACTCTTTGCCTTTTCAGGAGTTCCGCTGATTTTATTCTCAAAAAAGTTAAAATAATTAATTCTATTCCATTTTCAAACAACGCGTTTCAGAAGTGGACTAGTTTTAAAAAAAAAAAAACGTTAGTTTTTGGATCAACCACCTATCTTAGATGCGTTTAAATAATCACGGTACAAACGAAGGGGCAGTTTCATCTATTTCTTCAAGATGTTTGAAACCACACTAAAAGCCCCCGGTCGCGTGTGCAGCTCTGTTACCAATGTGTGTGGCTCCCGGAGTTAAAAACAGCTAAAAATCTTTCTGCCATGAAGAAAAATCTTAGCACAATTAAGGAGATACATATACTCTATTTGATGGAAGAGCCATGGGTGACTCGTAGCCTATACGTTACTTTTCTGTAAAGAGTAAGCACCAGCAGCACAGTATGCAGAGCCTTCATAATGAACGCTTTGTTCCTTTCCTAGTCATCTTTGGGACCGGCGTCCTCGTCTCACAGACAGCTCTGAATGCCATTTTCCAGCCTCTGCTACCAAGCAGCCTCAAGCTCCCGAAGGGCCCGCATCTCACAGGCTGGTCATGGTGGTTTGGACAGGGCAGGTGACAGCAGCGCTACGCACTCCTGCATTCTTCACATTGCGCTCCTGAACAAAAGCAGAGTACTGTCCGTACTGTCCGTACTGTCCGTCCGCAGCGGGGCTCCTCGGCGGGGCCCGCGCGTCCCACAGGCTTCCACCACGTTGGCAGCGGTCGGCAGCATCAAAGGGCCTGGATCGTTGGGGAGCGGGAGGGGCACAATTAGTCACTGGGTACGGAGGGGAGAGAGGGGGGGGAACAGAGCACAGCAGGAGTCAAGGGAAGGAGAGCGACAGAAAAAGCCAAGGAGAAATTACATTGCCAGAGGGTAAATATTGAAGGACAGACGCATGCAAGTATATGCGCACGTTAAGGCAGCGTCAAATGGAGCCCTTTACTGCTCGGTACCACGCATGTTTTTGCAGAAGCTTGAAATGAGAAGTTAAGCTATCTCCTGTATGCACTGACTACGCTTATCAGAAGGAAAAGCACTTCGTATTTCAAAGCACTTCACAGAGCTGAGCAAGGACCAAGCACTGCAGATGCGACGGAGGACAGGCCTCCCAGGCATCCAGCTCACTGCACTGCAGGGGCTCAAAGGGTTCCGGTGGCAGCTCTAACTGCACGCCCCAGACAGGCACCAAGACCCTGCTTTCTACTTTTGCATGTGAAGGCACGATGGTTCATAAATGTTGAGTGCTGAATTCATAAAATCAAAATCAGAGCAGTGCCACGCCTGCTCCAGTTGGAACAAAGCTCTCCAAAAGCCAGGAACAGGAGCAGGAGAGAACGCTCAGCACTTTGAATGCTGTTTTGAAAAATACCTTTGTGCGGTGCCAATAGATAGAAGCAATAAGGCTTTGGGTACAAGCGTCTCCAAAGCAGCAGGGATAAAGAATTTACTCAAACTGTTGAATTTTAGAACATTTTATAAAACGGATCTGCTAAGTGCTGTCTATCTTGTACAGACCTTGTACAGGATTCCACGCTGCAGTGTTTCAAAACACGCTGCTGAAAGTTACCATCAGATATGAAAAAAAGTGCTTGAAAAAAAAAAGGGAGCTCTCAAACTACTCAAGAAATTCCCGAATCAAACATTCTTCTTCACTTTTACGTAAAATTGTCTATTTAATGACCCAAACTTTGTTGCTGTTCATTTAGAGGGCATCCTAGACAGCCCCTGAGTTCAAATTCCACCTTTTCCTATTTCAAAAAGCCCAGTTCAATGCTCCCAGCCCTGCCAGCCCAGCCAAGCAAACAGTGCACGCATTGGGAGATCACAT
The DNA here is from genome assembly GCF_002078875.1 of Numida meleagris. NCBI lineage: Eukaryota > Metazoa > Chordata > Aves > Galliformes > Numididae > Numida > Numida meleagris. The sequence goes on along the minus strand of NC_034413.1, from coordinate 59,770,156 downwards.
GCGCTAAGGCAGGGAAGCAGAAAAGCATGTGGGATTCACAAGTGGTCAATGATTAACGTGCAGCAATAGTTCTCCTTTTGAAAAGAGAGAGGATTTAGGTAAAGTTCAGTCATGGGTAAAGTTTGTGAAATATTCTGAAGAAATGACCCATGAACATCAAATGCACCACTCCTCAACAGTTCGTTACACTATTTTACAGTTTCTCCAGCTTGAGCAGTTAAGAGAAAACTACATCCACTAGGAAGGAAAAAATCCTTCATGCATTCTCAATACATCAGCAGTTAGTAATCATTTGTCTTCTATCTCAAGGTAGATTCTTGAGAAAAGGTTAAAATTGGAAAGATACAGATCCTGTTTTAGGCTTCGCAGCCTTGAAGCCAGTATTTCAGGCCATTTTAAGACCATCCAGACCAGAATCCTTTTCCTGTACTGACAATTTTATACAAGTGGAGCACAGAAAGAAAATAAAAACACTAGAATCTTTCCTGTCTGGCAGAGTGCTTTCTATGATCTGGCACAAGTGCTGCTGGCAGCTGCAGCATTAACATTCTAAATTAAAGGAAACGTTGCCATTAGGAAGGGATCTAATCTGCAACACAGCCAGCATGGGCATCTGCCAAGAAAAGTACGGAAACGCACAGGGTCGAGACCTCACTTCTAAACCCCTTCAATCCAACCATCAACAAAATCCCCAGTCCGAAATATTTCAGTGCTCTCACCAGTCCTTGGCAAGCTCTCTCTAAAAGAAGACTATTTTTCTGACAGGAAGCAAAGATAATTCATGCAGAAACAGGCCAATTAAAGACAGCGGCAGCTGACAAGAGAACTCGTTAGTAGCAGACAGCGAGGCTTGAAGGCAATACCCAAGCTGCAGCCCCCACACCAGGTAGCTATGCTCCAGACACTGTGAACCTAACCCCCCTGTCCAGCTATGAAACCAGCATGTAGCTCATCTGCTGACTCAGCTCCAAACTGTTGTCTTCTTCCTACAGCTGGATTTGTCCTTTATTACAGGCAGAACTGCCTCCAGTAATCATGCTATGGCTCTTAGAAACCTAACACGTAGACAGTACAAGTATTACTCTCCCATTAAGACACATTAATTGCCAGGCAGCATGTTTTTTTTTTTTTATGGAATATTGCTCTGAGTTGCATGCAGATATAGTTTATACTCTTTCATAGAAAGGCTACATAGTGCAGCAGCTGGGACAGAAGTTGAGATCCTCGGACAGCATTAAAAGTGACAAGCTCAGGTTCTAAATCCTAGAAGAGGCATACCAAGACCCAATCTGAAACAGATTGGCTACGGAGTCCCCTCTGCTTCTGAACAAAAGCAGTGGGACCTCTAAGAGAAGCAGAAGCCTCGCGAATACTAGCATGAATGTCCGCCTGAACCAGAAACCCAGGAAGAGTCGTTTGGAGCAGGAGTCAAACATTTTCACCCAAAGAAATAATGGCTGTAGCACACATCTTGCAGTTAGACCAACAAATCAAAATAAAACCATTTGGAGAAGGCTGAAGAACAAAGAAACCACCACCTTTCACCCGCCACCGCGGAGGGAATCGAGTGATCAACAGGATCTCAGCACAAGCACAGATTTCAGCTACTAGATAAATCAAGGGCAAAAGAAAGAAAAACAGCATTGATCATATATTCTCACTGAATTGTCAATACAATGCAATAGATAAAGCAAAATTATCCTTCCTCTTATAATGCAAAAATCCATAGAACCGAAACTCTTTCATCAGTATGATTTGCAGAATTTAAGCACATTTATCATTGCATAATTTATTTTTAAGAGATGCTGAACCAAATCAGATTCATATGCCAGACAATGGGAGAAGGATCTGTTCTCTTGAGGGCAGGAACAGCTTAGGATAAGAGCTTTACTCTCCATCCACTCCACCCAGCTGCTCCTCAGAAGTCTCAAAGAAATCAGAACTACCCTTCTAGGATTAGCCACAACAGGCTGAAACAGGTCAGAAGTGTGCATAAGCACACATCAGTTTTGGTTTTGAAATATCTTTGCAATATAACATTTCTTTTAAAATGATGAACAGTATCTAAGTTTACCTTCAAACAAATCAAGTTGGTTTTGAGATGCATCCATTCCATAAAACAGATGCTCCAAGTACATAAAATCAAAGCTCTTATCTTTAGCTTGTGTCATTTTCCTCAAGCTCCCATTCTCCCCAAGACAAAGAAAAAAAATCAGCTTGTTCACATAATAAGGTTTTTCTAGGAGATTCACAAAGATAACGATTTACAAGATTCTGCATTTTGCTAAAGACAGAGGTAAGTCTTTGGGCTCTGTGATATCAAGCAAAGGGTTAAAAGAAATATTATGACAAAACAGAAGAACTCAGCTCTTTCCAAGACTTGAAAATGCTGTTACTGATGCAGTCACTGGCAGCCCCGGAGAAATTGTCTTTTGGTTGGCAGTGATTAAGCACATTGCCTTCAGCTCCCCAGACTACACTCACAGCAACAAATCAGCTGCAGCACCACTAACTTGACTCTCTATTTATGTTAAAGATCCAAAGCAGGCGGTTCACTCAAGCACAGATAAAGAAACAGTCACTTGGATCACACCTAAGCAAGCAAAACTCATTTCCCAGCAAAGCAAAGCAGAACGTACCACTTCTTGTCTTGCTGGCTGGCTCCTGGGCTCCTTGGGAGGTTCTCTATTTCCACTAGGACTGGGGCAGAAGGAACTGCTGCTGTTAGGACAGGTAAGTTTGGCTTCACATTCCAGCTCTTTGGAGACAGAAGGTAAACAAGTAAGTTGGTATGCGCACTTCAATTAGGCAATGACATGTTTTATGTAACAAAACATACGACCGCTTTTCCTGAAGCACAGAGCTAAAACAAGGCTGCTTTCTTGCATTACTTCCACAGCACTGGATGCCTTTGCCCAATCTTTTCCAGTAGTCCACAGAACACCAGGATTGTACCGAATTGAAGGCAGCTCAAACAACTCAGTTTGCATGAAAGGAGAAGGCTGGGCAGAGCACCAATTATCTGTTTGCTTCTAGCTGAGACTGCGTTCAACGTTAAAATAAACCGGATTTCCAATTTCCACCAATGTGTGACCCGCCCGTGACTGAAATGCTCCAGAAAGAATGACAGGGCCTTTCCAAACTCCAAGTCCTATTTTTTGGTATCAGAATGAGAGTTACCTTACTGTTTTCAGTGAAACAAGGTCTTCCGTGCACAAGTACTGAGAGGACAGGAGTCCCTGTATCTCTGATTTCCTTCTTAAACTCACAAAACGCTGCGTTTTGCTAACAATATATTCTTTAATTTGCAGGTGCATACACTTCTTTCAGAGCACTAAGGAGAAGTACTGTAACCAGGAATCAGCGTTGATGCTGATGGACTATTCCCCACCTTTTGTGCTACTTAGCACGTGGAAATTAGCGTGCTTCGGATACTAACACCCTGCACACAAAGGTACTTTCTGTACCTGTGAAAGCCTTCATCTATAAATAGTATAATTTATATAGCACAGAGATTTGATATATCCTCCTCACTCTAGATAAGTTAACCAGCTATCTTGCTTTAAATAAGTAGTTACTCCTTTGCATGCAATTTAGTTAACTGCATGTAACTTTCAGTACAGCTGGCCAGAGAAGGAAATAATGACATCCTCAGATCTGTGGAAATGCATAAGAACTGGCTTTAAAAGAATGAAAGAGACAGGCCTTACTTGTGATCCATTAGTTTGGGTAACAACGGCGTTGTTTGGAAAACTGAAAGATGAAAAGAACTTACATCAGAATCAGATTAACAAATTATTCTTTCAGTCTGGCAAAATCGTAAGGATTTTCAAAAAGAGACAAGATTTAATAAAGACCTTTCAAAACTACTTAAATGTTCTCAATGAAAAGTTTGATAACTTCTGTTTTGGGTCAGCTGCCTCATTTTAGAAAAGTAAGGGTACCAGCTCGGTGGGGAGTTTTCTCTGTTTTCTTGCTTTTATCTGTAATTCATCCCTGTTTGGTTATTTCCACTTCCTTTCCTGACTCAGTTAAGTCTTTCTGATTCAGCAGCAAAGCAGGGCACTTTAAAAGAAAAACTGTGTGGTTTTTAGTTAAATACTCAATACAACACAGCACTGTCAAAACCTCACTTACACACTGTAAATATTCTGTTTGCTCCATAACTAGCACGCCTCTGATTTAACTTCCACACCATAGTTTATCCGGGAAAAAAAAAAAAACGAGTTTCTTCTGTATAGAGGCTCTAATGGACTGAACTACTACTTCAGTCTTTAAAGCAGCCATTCAAAGTTATACGCACAGAAGTTCAGTACAGCATTAATCATTTTATGATTTTTTTTATTCTACATATTCAAATGTTCATGTTTTTGAGAGATCTAAAAGCACAAACATCCCGTACAATAATTAAGTGCTGTAAATCTTATGCAAAGATAAGTATTCAAGAAAAGATTTAAGGCAATTTTTTTTCCTATTTTTTTGTTGGTAATGGTTCCAGAATCTTACCACTAATTATTCTCTTGATTGATGGCCTGGACAATAGCAAACCAACCTGGCAAACTTACATTTTAAAGAGATCTCTGTATAAGCTGTTCCTTGCCTGCTTCCCAACTTCGCACCTTCTATATTGAGAGAATGTGGCTTACCACAGAACACAGCACCTTTAACAGAAATATTAAAGAATGCCTTCTGGGTAGCACATTCCCCAGTGCTGAGGTAACGCCAAAGAGTGGAACAACATACATCTTTCATGATGCATTTCAATTAGCAACACTGGAGTGTAGAGTTTCAGCAATGGCATTGATTGCTCTGGAGACCAACATAACAATGCCACACCTACGTGGAGATCAGAAGGCTGCTCTCTTATCAGAAGGCAAAACTGCATATGGAGTTTCTCCTCCCACTCTCACAATGACCTAAGCAGCATGAAACTCATAGGAGGGCATAACAACAACAGCATGACGAGAGCACCAATTAATTAGGCCGTCACGCGCTTCATGCAGAGTATATACAAGCACTCTAACGATAACCAGCACTAAAGAGAACCTTCCAATGTCATAAAAAGGAAAGCCAGCAAAGGAGGGGACTTGCCTGTAAAGTCACAAAGTCAAAGAGACCTCCACCAAAGCAACTGCAGCATTGGCCTCACTTTTCCTAGACTTCCCCTCTCTTATATAAGCAGCAGCCTTGACAGAAAGCAAAACTTGGTTCCTCCGCTACCAAGAAATTCTTTTTAGCCTGGTTTCCTCTCTTCCCTGAAGGAACACTGTAAAACTACTCAACAATCTGGTTTCGTTTTATATTGCAGCTGAGAGTACGAACTTCCACATTCAGAAACACTCCAGGCATAGAAATGAAGAATCTAAAGGCTTCTCTCTCAGTGCGGGTTACGACTAATTCATAATTATCAATATATAAAAAAATTCTCAAAGTATGTACAAATAAATGTAAGTATAGTACAGAATATAAAGATAAAAATGTTTGAAACACTTACATATCTCAATCATATAGCCACAACAGGCAGATCTCAGCAACAACCTCATGTTTTTACCTGGTCTCTTTACGTGGTAGCACAGGGAACTACAGCTTATAATCAGCAAGCTACCAGCAGCTTATAATCATAGCTAGTCATCAACAAATAGTGTTGCCCTCTAGTAAGCAACATCTTCAATGTGACAGTAATACAGCAGCTCTGCTTCAAATAGTAGGATTTGTTTAAGGCAAACAAACAGAAAACCCACAGCAAAACTGCAGTTAAGAGGTTAATGCTATTTACATTCAACTAATCTTATAACTGCCTGCAGACATGCGCTCAAATACAGGTGACAAACATCAAAAAAAAAGGTTGAGAATGCACCTTACCTTGTTTCTTCAAGTTTAGCAACATGTGCTGCAAAAGTATACATAAAGTGTTAATTGAAAACGTAATTTGTAATTAAACTTTAGGTACTAAAGTGTATTATTCATGTAGTCAAGCACTGACTAAAAGTAGGCAACTAAAGACCAAGTGTTGCACGTATCCCATGTATAATGTGTGAAAAATAAAACTTTAAATTGCCAAATTAAAACATCTCAAGAGTAAACCAAAGACGTGGATTTAAGCAAAGATCTGCTTGGAGGTCACTTCTGACCTGTGCAAGAGGGGGGGGATAAGAGGCGAGGTGATTATCACATGCTGCCAGGCTGTGACAACAGACAGCACGTCGGTTCTGAGAACAATGAGAAAATCTCGATGACAAAGTTCTCAGTGATTCAGAAATTTCAAATATTATCATTAATTACATTGCTGTTGCCCGGACTCAAGTTTTTCACCTTCCTACAGAAACACTGCACAGCATTCATAGCTGTTTAGGCCACAAGGCAAGCTAGAATGACATACTTTGGACAAACTTTTTCTGCCAAATAGACATTACCTCCTGAATAAGTAAAAAAGAAACCTAATTTTGAAAATTCAAGAGAAGGGAAAGTAGCTATAGAAGAATTCCTATGCAGAACCTTTTAAGGACACGGTCATCTTTAACGGAGATCATCACTGGATTGTACACCTCAAAAAGAGATGTCAGGAGTTTACCTTTCATTTGTAGTGTCCGTCTCGAGTATCTTTTGCTGGGCCTCCTTTCAAAGGATGCTGATCTCCTGGCTTTGTTGGTCTTGGTGGTTTGGTATTCTGTTTTCCCGCTAACAGTGCCAAGTGAAAAACAACATATTAAATCACTTTTTATGATAGCAAAGAGACACTGTTCATGAAAACATTACGTTTCTAACTTGAATTCATACTTTAATAATCAGATCTCAGTTCTATTAAAGAAGTCCCAAACGTAGCACTTCAGGAACTCACAGAAAAAGGAATTTTACACCATCCTAACCTTCACCCCGTTTTCCCAAAACAAAAAGCTCCCTAAACAAAAAGACTCCTTAGACATTAAGCTGCTGAGAGAGCACATTTTCCATTGCTCATTTCTCCGTCATGGTACATACACAGAGGCTGAAAATTCTAGGAGAAAATAAAACTTAAGGCAGCTTGCCAAAGTTCACAGTGAAAGATGTTAACAAAGCTAAAACGATAACATCTAGATATTCTAATCCCCAGGCAAGTCTACTTTCCTCAAGGATTATTTTCCATAAGCATTTCAGTACACTGTTTTCCTCAGAACTCTGTAAAAAAAAAGGGTTTTGATTTTTTTTTCATTTTTTTTCCCTATAGTATGCATCACCAGGGCGATTGCTAGTTACAGTTGTCTAATAATTCTTACTGGCCTCAAACTACCCACCACGTTCACAGTGAAAACTGATGGCACCAACAGACCTGTAGCGGAACCGGGATCCCAGCCGAATGAAGCCTGATCTACTTGAGCTTTTTTGGACAGGACCTCGGAGCCGGAAGAAAGCGTGATGTTCCACTGCACATTTCCACAAGTGCTTGCAAGCTTTGGGGTGATCCAGTCTAAAGACAAACGTATGCTCCTGCTCCTTTCCCTTAAAGCACACAAAGTACACTAAAGATTTGTAAGAGGCTTGAACAAATCAAAGATACAATTAAACGCAGGCCAAGTGAAATGTGGTTGTTTTTTTTTTTTTAAACGGATACTAAAATTTGTTATAAAAGAGAAATATTTAAGACAGAAAAATTAACCTTTTTGGAAGATTTAATGAACATCTGCTCCAATGTCTTAAGCTGGGAATGGCTAGCACCCGTAAGTTTCACAAAGCAAATCTTGGAGTAACTACAAATTAGAGACATTACAGAAAGGCTAACTTCTATGAGGCTGACTTGGTTTCACTTCCAAATCCGATCTCTTCAAATTAACAATGCTCACATTTTTATCTCCTCAGCTCTGAGCAATTTCTTCCCGTGGGAACAACTCTGGCATCTGTCCAAAGAATTCATTCCACTATAAGTGCTACCTGGCCTTTTTAAAATCTTTCTTGCACAATGCACCAAAACCAGTACGTGGTTTCCAAATGATCTGATTGTCATCAGTTTAATGAGGTATTCCTCTTTTAGAAACAGGGTGAGAAAAAAAAGCAATTTAGCTTATTTATTTCACATTTAACTCCCTTTATTCCCCACAAAAAGTCACAACCTAAAATCTTGGAAGGCATCCGTGTTAATTCTCAAAACTTACAGATGAGGAGCATATAAACTAGTACTATATAATCAAGACTGAGATGTAACTAAACAACTTGTTATCTACCTGTTCATCATCTTCAACAACAACAAGAGTGAGTTTGTTCTTCTTGAAGTCAAGTCTTGTTATCTTTGGCCTGCAAGATGAGCAGAACAAACAGGTTATGTTTAGCTCTCTCAATCGTAGCTCACTGAGAGCTAGGTTAAACGTGCCAGTTCGAGTCCTTCTGCCTCCCTCCCTGCTCCCTGTTTTGTGGGTGGTTTAAGTTCAGGCACTACAGCTTCGTTATACCGTGGATGCCAATATATTACTTTCAAATTTAATACTTCAGTAGAAACTTGGAAGTAAAAAGCAACTTCCAAACAGATTAAGCTATCAGAATTAAAACAATAATTACTTGAATGGAAATCAAACTTCCCCCAGATATCTTTGGTTGCCTACTCTTCAACAAGCACACAAACCTGAACTCATAAGGACACAAAGGCAGGTCAAACCTTATTAATGCATTATTAAAGGAAGGCAAACAGCCTGTGGAGTATATCACAGATCAATTCCTATGCTGGCTCCATTTCAGAAAATTCCAAACACAGACAATATGGCATGACATAAAATGTAACCACTCTCCTACCTAACTAGCAAAAAAATACCTAGACAATCATGGAGGAACTCCTGTACTGAGTTCCCAAGACACACAAACAGCACTTTTGCCACAAAGCAAGGGTTTCTCTGCAAAATGTGTACAACTGGACTGGACTAAGCCAAAGTAACTATTTGTATGATGAAAATCCACTCACTGTCTGCCCACTCATTCTCCATATGTGACAAAAAAAAAGATTGTTTTTGGATACCATGAAAATCCTCACGGGCCGCAGAACATTTCTGCAGGCACCTAGCATTCCCATTTCTCTCATATTAAAAAGAAAAATAAAATAAAAATTGGGTAGTGCAAAAGAAATGGAAGAGTGAAAACAAAAATCGTATCTTAAAGTACAATTGGAAAGCTTACCAGAAAAACAAACCAATCTTTGTGTCTCCTTCAAAGACAAGAACTCCCGTAGGGGTTAGTCCCAGGCTGTAATCATTGCCATCTCTTGCCTAAGTGCCACAAAATAAAAGTCATGCTCATTTCAGTGTTTGACTATCTATCCACATTATTCCAAAGATTAATATAGCTCATTTGCCCAGTGTTACAGTTAAACACGTATCTGGTTACTTAGAGCAACAAAGATGTCCTATGTGTTTCTGCATTCAACAATCTTATGCAATGGATTTTTCTAAATGGCATCCCTTCAATAAGACCAAACAAAGCGGAAAACCCAAGTTTCTTGATTTGTCTTTGTAATAAGGACTGCCTTTGTGCAGTCCTTCTCCAGAGGAGATCTATTTTTACTTGCAGTTTTTCAAGTGGTAATTGACTGGACCCCAGCCATTTTTAATTTAATTTAATTTTCACCAAGCTCTCAGTCAAAATACAAACAACCGTCCAGATTGCCACACCAATCACACAGTTAATACAGAGCAAACATGTCTGGATCTCTATCTTCTAGAAACGAACAATATAAGATGGAATGCTGATGGAAAGTCACATCGCTTGTTACATCATTCAGATGAGTACTGCGCTCCATTTTTTCCCCTCAGAGCAAAACCTGTGTTTAAACGCTGGACAAAGCTAACATTATCATTTCAAAAGCTCACCATGCTGTAGTTAAACATACCTTGACTATGTGCATGTCTACACCATACATTTCCAGCCACTTAGCTTTGTTTAAGTAGTTAGTTTCAGCCTGTGCTGGTGTTTGCCCCCTGAAATACATTTTTTGCCATTAGGTAGATGCCTGAAGCACAGAAAGAAAAAACTGGCATATGAGGAGAGAGGAAAAGAAATGCATGAGAGGCTGTGAAAAACCTAAACACTGCTGACTCTTTCATGAACATGAAGGCCACTTTTGCAAGTTTTAACTGGAAATCACTGCAGCAAAAACGGCTGCATTTCAAGATTCTGCAACCTCATCGTTTTACTCAGGCCTTCGGAAAGCTTCATTTTTCATATTATACCCTTTTACAAAATATGACAGAAACACATGAGAATTACATTTTTCTATAAAAACAAGAAAAAAGCATCAGCAGTATCTTTTTAATACATTCACTTTATAGAAAAATGAGCACAAACACATGGATGGCATGCACTGGAAAACCTAGTACCTGCATTCCTTCCACTTCTCGAAGATGGCAAGCTCCATCTCCTCGGTCTGAGTAGGCACAAACCTGAACTCAGACACCAGCTCGGGGACATGCTCAGCAGGATCATAGTCTCCGAGTTCAGCTGTAACAGAACAGCATTATGACACAACATTCACCAGAGAGACAGAAAATATTAACAGGAACTTTTGTGTACTTTTCTAGTTTATCTATGATACCATACTTCCTTCTGTGTTCCTTCTCTTCTTCTCAGTCCTCCCTGTAATCACAGTGTCACCTTTTTTGACAAGGATGTTAGGGACAAAAAAAAAAAAAGATTTTACTGTCTACACAAAGCTTTTCCATTAATTTTTACAACACGCCACTGATGAAAAAAGCTTTTTATGAGTTATCAACATCCTTGAAACTATTTTTCTTGTAGAAAATTTTCAACATTTTCATCAGTGACGTCTCCACTGAGACAACAGCTGACTCAAGTTGCAATGGAATTCCGCATGAAGTTATTAAAGTGTATTCAAGTTTGTAAAAAGCAAAAACGGTTTTGTCGCTTTCCATAAATTATTGCCAATTCTAAAAATTAATTTTTGGTTTTGCGACTATAAATCTGTGCTGCTAAAGTTAACTCTGTATCAGGGCATCACCATACAGTTGTGGTTTTTCTCTTGCCCTTTCCTCTAGGAACGCAATAAACGCCCTACAGTCAGTGTCAAATGGCTCACCTAGCACACTGCTGCACGCTGAACAGGGGCAAGAAGTGATGCTATCTAAAGGGCGTACTGGAACATACTAGTCAGTGGGTGTGCAATGTCAAAGTACAACCTTCTTTTTCCACAGATGCTAAGGAGTCGTGCTTGAAAGATTAACTCATGCCTAAAATGCTGACATTCAGTTAAGAAACTTTTACAAAGAAGTCCTGATTTTCAGAGTCACTAAGCATTTGCTCCTCCCTCTGATTTCAAGTGGCTTCTTGATGTTCAACTTCTATCCAAAAAATCAGAAGTAATTCTAACTTGGAACTTGGGCTTCCGATAAATGCCAGTAATTTTTCTGTCTGAAAAAAGAAACTATGTATGTTATACAGGAAAAAGAAAAGAAAAAAAAAAGGAACGTATTTGAAAAGACACGGAAAAGTCAAATAAACTCACAAAAGTATTCCACAGGTGCACAAACTACGTACAATACAGAAGTGTGTTTCTTGGATTTCTGAACACGGTGGGTATATTAATAGCCTTTTCACTCCCCTCCTTTTCTCTTCTTTTCGATTATTTTTTAAAATGCTGACAGAGGAAGTCTGTAGTTCTACAATAATTTACTCCCACTAAAACGCCTGCCTCTGTTGAAAGGAATGCTGTCAAAGCCAGCTTGGGCTCCAGCTGATTTAAATAGAAGTACACAGCTGTCAGACAGCAAGATGAAAGGCCTGCTGCAGGCCTCATTGCAGAGGGAGGAAAGGAAAGACCAGCACAAAAAGAAATGTATATACGGCCTAATTAGATCACTTTGATTTTCCAAAAAGTTACGCACTGAACCCATATCTTAAGGCTCTAACCATGCTAACATTTATAACTATGGATTGTATTCTAACTGTTTTCTTCCATTCAAAAGAACAGGGGAAAAAGACAGGTTTCTTTACAGCTTAGCACCAGCTCTCTATACCTACACGTGATCAGGGCTATTAGTAGCTCCTCCCTTAAGGACGAAACATGTTTTGGAAAATATCTGTACGAGGAAGAATTTCATTGACTTAGCCCTGTTACCTAACTCCTGCTCAGTAAGTGCAACAGTACACTGGCTTAGAATTTGTGCTGCACAAACACATGGCACATCTCCAAATTCCCTTTTCCATACCAAAGCTTCACAGCAGATTCTGGGATGCTTTTGTAGACTCAAACCGGGTTGATTGAGACCACACTGCTATATCCTCCAAAAAGGATACAACCCAGACATCTCCAAAACTTCAAGCCTCCCCACTTTCTTTTGAGGGTTTCCCTGAAACCACAGCAGCTTGGAATTTGTTAAGATCACATCCGGAAGTAACACAAAACATCAGCCACGAAGATCAATGATTCACACCCTGCGCAAGCAGGTGAAGGACACACTACAGCTCTCAGGGAAGCCATGGATAAGGCAGTTCCCAGGTGGAATCAGAAGTCAAAGGCAACTCATTAATAAAGTCTGCACAAAAGCACACGAGAAAACAAATTTAGGACAAAGCTGTTTATGTCCAGAACCTCCTTGTTCTGTTTTCTAAGGAACCCAGTAATTTTCTGTACATACTATCAGCAAAATTACACTCAAGAGCAGCTTTGTTTCACATCAGATTGCTAATGTTTGGACAGAACTTGTTCACTGCATACCACAAGGACAGACTAAAAGAGGTAATAAGAGTGTATACAAAGCTGTTCAGGCAACTTCATCCTTCCCCACTCACACCTCCTCACCTTGCATATTGTAAGCTGCCAACTGGACGGCTGTGTCAAAAGGACATTCCAATCTGCCAGAAGAGAAATGCCTCATTAAAACCTCTTCTGAAACTATTTAGCAGACAACTCGTACACCTGACAGTGAGAAACTACAAACACTTGGGGTAAGAAAGTGAAAAAGGATTAGTAGATTTTCACCAAATGAACGAGACAAATACTAAACTAAATAAGCACTGCTCGTGCACACAAAAGCAGCATTCTAAAGAAAAATTCATTACTTAGCAAAACTTACTAGTTATCCAAATACAGCACTTTAATAAATCCTATGCTAAGCACAATGTAGTTGTCCAAAGGACTGCTTATTGGGAATACTTACTTTCCACTCAGAATATCCAGTTTCAGCTGCAGAACAAATAAATACCTGCAGGATTAAATGAGAAAAAGTCACTGATTAACAGTTCTAATGCGTCGCTCAGTCAAGAGAAAGCAGTCAGAGCCTGAAAAATTAAAATTTTCTGCTCCTTATAGCTTTTCAAGACAGAAGAAATTCTGCTAAATGTGCTGTATCAATTGGGTTAGCGTGGCACACATTTCAAATGAATTAAACCCCAAACTGGACGTTGTCAGACATTGAACTATAGAGCTGCATGGGAAAACAAGCAGAATATCTAAATAAGTCTCACTTCTGACATTGGGATCCTACTTGGGCAGTTCAGCAGAAAAAGATGAGGATGCTGGTGACAGCAGGCTCAGTGTGAGTTGGCAGCGTGTCCTGCCAGCCAAGAGGCAAATCGCATTTGGGGGTGTACTCATTCAGTACAGCATGACCAGATGGTCAAAAGAGGTGATTCTCCTGCCATATTTACTGTTGGTAGATTTTACATCATTGCCTTGCTTATTTAGTATTCTCCTTCTTGTGTAGAGACTGGGCAAGCATTAAATGAAAAGCACTTTCCTCCCCTCCATCTTTCAATCCAACAACCGCAGCTCTCTTGCTGTATTGTGGCACAGCTTTACGTTAACAACACAAGCAGTCTCACCAGCCGAAAGGCTGACTTCAGCAATGGCATCCAGATTGAATTCCACTACAGCTGAACAGAAGCCTTACACACAAAGCCAAAGTCACTAAGACCACCTGCGTCTACTTCTTCTCATACCCACATACATGGATGTGAAACTGTTGCAGGCAGTTCTCCTGCAGGTCCACAAATACTTTGACAAAGCACTCATTATCCAAAGCTGGCCTCAACGTAAGGAATGCATTTGTTCAGTACTGACCCTGGATACCCAAAGAATGAGCACAGGCTCCCAGTGTGCAGTGGGTGCGACCAACCTGTGCTTATCAGCCACACAACACTTGCAAACAATTCAAGCACGCTTCCCGCGCTCGGGCTGTTTCATGACCTCTGGCTGGTGGCATCTGGCAGGAAATCAGCACAAAATGGGACCAAGCTCCACCTGTGGAAGCTGATGACAAAATCCTCCAGCTGCGTGTCCTACCACAAGGGAACGTGGAATTTCTGGAAAGCCACAGCGTCACCTGTAACCCGGAGCAGAGCTCCTCTTCCCACTGCTGCTTCGTAAAACAGTCTCGAGACAGAAGACAGGCTTGCTGCTCTCCTGGTCTGGGGGGATTAGCTAAGCAGGCAGACAGGGTTTAAAAGCCATCAGGTTTCTGTTCTGCCACGCTAAAACCTGTACAGCGAGGTCTGACCGGCAGAACTCAGTCAAGACAGGTGAAAATGTTTCAGATTGGTGGACAGATATTGGTCCCAACTTTTCCTATTACTGTGATTTTTAAAGATAACTATCTGTTGATTCGGGAATATAAATCAGGAAGTAAAACATCCCCCCAGGTTACCAAGAAGAAATTTAAGCAACTCTAACATGAAGTTATCACACGCGAGTAGGAAGCTGCACAGAGTACATATGGTTGCAAAGGGTAATGCTACTGTAATCTTCCTGGTGGCACTCGCAGGGATTTGGCTGGTGTGCAGATCGAAGATTCACACAGAGATAAACACCAACACCAAGCACACCCACTTTGCAATCTTAAAAATGACTGGGGGTATGAAGTGTCTACAGCTGTCAAGAAAACATAACAACTTTGTTTTCTTTCCAAAATGGATCATCAGCAGTAGCACAGACAACAATGCGAAGTAATGTTTTTTTACAACAGATTTATACGGCTGACAGATGGTAAGTTGTGTTCTCTTCCAAAGCACCCCAAATACGTCTCAGTCCAACATGACATGCAGCACTGTGAATGAGCATGTCATATGCTATCAACAAGGGAATTATCTGCTCACCTGACAGTGCAATCCTACTGTATGTACTGCCAGCCCACATCAAAACAGTGTAAAACAGCATTTTCTCTTTGCATAACCTCTGCAAAGATTACAGACGTAATGAAACATAACCACCCTTATTTCTACAAAAGAAAAGCCCTAACTTGCAATTCGGTGCTTTTCTGCCTAAAAAGAAAGGACGACTGCATGCAGACTAAATGCATTCAGTACAGTAAAGATAGACAAATGATAGCACTTCAGTAAAAACTTCTGTCCATTGCACATAAACAGATTGGTTGCCAGAGAAGCGTAACGAAAACCAGTGCATCAACTAATACAGCAAATATTGATACATTTACCACCAGCCAGGTAAGCAATGAGCTCTAAGCAGTTCTCCAAAATGCTGCACAACTCTTTAAAGAAATACCAAAAAGCCACATTTTCCTGGGCTTTTTTGGGCATGTGGCTGTCTCCTTCACCAAATCCACCTCACCTTGTTAGCTCCTCACGTAGATTGTTGGGTTCTGATGAGTAAAACTTGACACGAAAATGCAGACAGTACGGCGGGCCAACTGCAAAGGAGAATTCATTCAACAGAGTTAACAGGCACTGGATGAGACTTTTTGTATTACATAGAATCACATGACAAACACGAACTGAAATCGGTGCTGTCCTACCACAAGGTCTTAAGGCAGGAATTCCTCTGTGACGGGGAAGTGCAGGGTGAAAGTACACTTAAATATATGCACAAAAGAGTTGTATGTGTTACATGTCAATCCAACAGTCATATCACATTAAGTTGATGCGTCTTGCCAAGTGCATGCAAATCTAGGTTAATCCCTAAATTTAAGGGCTCCATCCATTGCCAAGAAAGCCGTGGATCTTGGCTCTGTGGTCAGTCCAATCCCTAGTCACACTGTGGGCCTCTCTAATGCCTTTCCATAGCCCTGGGAAGCACAAACTGTTGACAACTTTGAACTGTATATTCCACTGAATTTTTCACATATTTGAGGGGAGATATAATAGACTCTTCCACGGAAGAATCACCTTCTCTGGAAACTGAAGAGTTAATCCAGCAGGAGGATGGTTTAACAGTTCTTTAAAAACATACAGCCCTCTGTTGATTCCTGCATCTGACAGGAGGAATTTTCTGTTGGTGCTTCCAAAAATGTTTGTTTTACTAAGAAGAGCACCACAAATCCCCAGAGACTTCCTGCATCAGGCAGCGAGGAAGCTGCTGGACAGAATCAGATGATATCCCAGATTACCCAAGCATGGACCACAGAGCAGAGCAGGCCACAGTGAGAGCTTGTGCAGCAGGTAATGGCTGGAGAGATGAACGCAAGCAGACCAAGGCATTCTGGGCTACTGCAAGGGATGGAGGCTCTAAGACAAGTTTTCCTATAGTCAGGATAAAGATCGATGGTGCTAAAGCACCTCCAGCTGCCTTGTCTCTATTTAAACTATAATTAATGAGCCTCTAACATGTTTAATTAAGGACATTAGATGAAAGTAATATGAGCTGCAGAGGGAAGAGGTCATTAAGCAGCGAGCAGCTACACACTGGGTTTTGTCCCTGGGTTTTTCTCCTGGAGCACAGCCCCTTTCCCACCTCACACAGTTCATCTCTGTGCCTCCTGCTCATTGGGAGGTTCAAAGAGAAAATGGGAAGGACACTTACTTTTAACTTGCTTTTTGATGCTTTTTGTGTTGTCCAACCAATGCTGAAAAATAAATGTACTCATCAATAAGGAGATCTCACAGAAGACAAACAAAACAACTCCGTATTTTGGCAAAGACCACGTTGTAATAACAAGTAGTCTATTAAAACAGTCTAATCCAAATCTTTTTACAGTTCTCAGAGCTTACTGCAGGTACTTTCACTCAAAGTTTATAATGCAAATGTCAGTACCAGAAACATCCCGACGTACCTTATTTAAATCCAGTCTTCAAGAAAGTATCATCCACTTACAAGTATTTGCCAATAGTTTTTTTTCAACTACTAAAAAATTCACCCTGTCCAAACAAAATCTGACCCCACACATCAGTAGTCAGGCAGTGTCTGGGGAGGCAGAAACCCGAACCCGACTTTCTGACTCAGCTGTGATCACTTAGATGTGGAGAGGACAAAGTAAATATTGCTGCCTTTTGGTCCTTCTTTTTGGATCACTCAGGTGTAGTAAATACCAGCAGAGCTGTGGATGTCTGAACAAAATGGTCAGCTCCACGTGATTCTCCAGTCTACTTGCAGCTGACATTTTAGCAGTTGTCACATGGGAGGACAGAAGTTACTGCTTCATCTACTAATGCTAATTCTAAGCTCTATGCTAGACACGAAGGCCAACTATCCAAAGCCAGAATAATGGTTTAATTTATCCTGCACATCAGAGCATGTGAAAAGTAAGCTGCAGATGGCAGGCTGAGAGAAACACCTACATGTATATGCCACGCTTCCTAACATAACTGCATAAACTCCCACTGCTGAAGTGTTTACACCAGAAATTAAAGATGAAGTTGGGAAACCAGCACCCAGCTAGCAGAAGAGACCCGCTTTGGAGGGCCATTAACACCTGGGCAGCTCGCTGCACCTAAGAGGTGACTCAGTGCAACAGGAATCCCGGCACTCCACGCAACGTAATGGCATGGGCTGAGCAGCCAGAACAAGGTGTCCTGCACCCCGTGCCCTGGGTGCTCACAGCGCCCAGGTAACGCTGCATCACCACAGCAAGCCCACATATCACCTCGCAGCTCACACAGATGAGCTCCGTAACTAGCAGCACGCCTTCGGTTCAGCTTTGTGCCATCAAATTCGGAGCGGGCCCCAAGGAGGGCAGGAAAGCAACAGGGCTACGAGACAGAACCGGTATTGCCAGGTTGCCATGCCAAGTGCAAACCTGTTCCTGCACTTGGAGCAGAGCTGTCACACAGCCGGGATGTGGGGACTGATGGATCAGGTGCAGACTGGAACACCAAGTGCTGCGGGGTGCATAGCTGCAAATGCCTTAGCAGTCGTTTAAGCAGTGTAGTTACAGAAAGCTATTTAAAATGTTACCTAGAATTTCTAAAGTAAAGCAGAAACCTTAGAGAGGAATGAAGTAAATATTTATGTCAGTTTTTCTTACTGTCCCAGTAAAATGGAGTATTTAAAAAAAAAAGTTAAGAAAATGCTATAATCTCTCTTCCTACTCCACCAACTCGCTTGCTGTGAGAGAACTGACTTTCCTTCCCTCTACTGAAACAACACACAGCCTCTCCACCTTGCAAGTGATTTAGACACAGGAGGGGCTGAGAGAGCCCCTGTAGAGCAGCAGAGCAGCTGTGTGCCCGCCTCATCACCGTTCTGCTTTCTCTCATCTCCTCCACATTCCAGCGAAGGCTCTGGGAGGCCCAAGGCAGGCACTGAGTGTCTGACTGCTCGGCAGGGCTGCTGCCTGCAGAGCTGCTGGGGATGGGGGTGCACGGCAGAAGGGAAACGACTGCTTTCCAACGGAGGGGAAGGAAGGGAAAAAACCCAGCACGTGCACGGACACACATAGACATCAGTAAACTTAGATTTATTCCAAGCGATTAAAATGGAATTCAAGTGGACCTGGCAAAAAGATCCTTCAAGTTTACACTTCGACGAGAGAGTTTGTTCAACACAGCTTCCTGCTGAAATCCAGAGATAAAGTTCCCTAAACAACAGGCAGCACAGACGACACGTGGAACGAAGTACTGGGAGCCATTACTGAAGCAGTCTGCTTCTTCAGCAATATTAAAAAAAAAAAAAAAAAGCAGCAACATTTCAAGAAAGTAGGGCAAGCAAGTGTTTGTCGCTGTTTTGTTCCTAATTAAGATGGTGAGGCTAAAACTGGTCCCCCAGTTTGTGGAATTCATGGCTGCATACTTGGTGCAATGCTGTACAGCCATTTTCAGCACTGAATGCTACAGGAGGCAAAACAGCTGCTGAAGGAACAGAGCTGTGCACTATGACTCCAGCACAAGTAGCAAGTCCTTGATGCTTGCAGCTTAAACAGTTGGTAAATTCCTAAGTTCAACAGTCAGTACCTCCTTACAAGAAACTTCTTTTCCGTATGGCTAAGGGGAAAGCCAAAAGCCCAACAAGTTATATCCCCAGTCTCTTTATTTCCTGTCACTGGGCATGCTGTGCCGCTCAGCGTCAGCCTGAACCAAAGCTGCTCCAATTCACAACAGCCTGTTCCCTTGGCTTCAGCAGGACTCAGATCAAGCCTGGCACACTGTGAACAAACTCGCAAATAGCTCCTTTGCCTCTTACTGTGACTATCCCTAACCACCAGACCAGTGATGAACACAGAAATCACAGGGAAAAGATCATTTTTTCACTTTGCAAATTCTTTTGACAACTATCTGAATACTCAAGTGCAAAATATCAGGAAGAGTTTTGTCTTACATTTTGTTTTGCTTTTCTCAGCACATCATAAATTCGAACTCTTACCTGCTACCAGTCACTGAAGCAGTTCAAAAGAAGAATTAATAAAAGGCATCTACATATTTGGAATACTACCCTTTGCATAGAAGTGATTTATTGAACATTCACTTGTAATTAAAACAAGCAGCGCTGACTTTCTTTCTCCTTCCAGCTAACTACATGTTGCTAGCTTTTCAGGGTTTTTATTTTATTTTATTTTTTATATCTTCACATGCAACTAGCCAGTGAAGCAATATAATTACATTTCAATTTGGCAGCAGAAATGATTGCTTCCCTCAGTGCTAGCAGCTAGTTCTGTTCACTATGAGACTGGATTCTTGTGCTGTTGATTTAGCAGGTCTCCTCAATAACTGTTGACAAGTCACTTGGTAGACCCTGCCTTTGTTTCCAGGGGGTTTTCTTCGTGCACCCATTGGGTTTCCACCAGAATGGGCCAGCTCCTCTTTGCAAGAAAGCTGCAATCATAACAGCTCCTGAGATCCTGAAGCAGTCGTCTCTGGCAGTGGGGCTCAGCTCTTCTGGCACAAGGCAATCCTTTCTGCTTCAGTACAAAGATAGCATCCTCGATGCTCATTTTAAACAGACCACAGCTTCTATCCATAGCTAAGAAAAGTAAACAAAACTTCAGAATCACTTGTACCTGGCACACTGTGCGCTATCAGATACTCATCAGCGCTGTCTGGACAGGAAGCAACAATTTGCTGGACAAAAGCAAGCCATGAGCCATTCCTCAGACAGAAAACCTTAACAGGTTTCTCCATTTCAGGACAAACTGACATGACGTGACAGCAAAGCAGGATGTGCCAGTAGGTTACCACTGTAATGAACCCACTGTGAAGCCCTACAAGATCCTCGAGGCGCACAGAAATGACGCCACAAGTCAGGATACCCAAAACAAATTACATCTTTTTTCTGAAGCAGACAAACAGATGCGATGGAGTCATTCACTAACAATACCTACTATCATCACCTCTGAGTGTGCATGCTTAACACAGCTAACATGACTTTTATAAATATAAAGCGGTGTGCAGCAGACTGCTTTCTGATTCCTGTTGACAGGAGGTATGCACGGTTCTAAATAACACCCCCCTGCTCAGTACAGTCTTTTCCTCCTTCGAGTACACCTCCCTGCTCTGAGAGAAGTTGAAGACCATTCCTACTCCTGGGAAGCGCCACCCGGCAGCAGCCAGTCCTTCTGGTCATGGAGTTTGCTTTGGGTGCTGAAGAGTCAAATGCTTTCCTCAAAAGAGGAATGCACAATTACAGGTTGAACACAAAACTCGATCCCAGTCATTCTGAAGAGAAGCCGTCAGGCTTACAAACACACACAGGCCGCACTAAGACGTTCTAACATTCCACTTAAACACAAAGGAAGAAAATCAGAACCGCAGGAAACACACAAGGAGCTATCCTTGTAGGCAGGGCTAACCCACGAGGAGCATCTACATAAAACCATACAAGTGCCTGTGCAAGAAGGGTGGTTGCTCCTGACAAGCAATGCTCTGTGGCTGCTCCCAAATCAGTCGCATTTTTACAAACTTAGGCTTCCAAGAGGTCCCCGTGCAAACTATCTGGTACAAACACAACCATATCCTCCCCAAAACTCCTCGTCATGAGTCTGCAACTACAGACAACACACAGCTTCAGTTTTCTTTTGGTGTTTTTTGTCAATATTACGATTTAACATTGAGTTTGACTGCTACTCACCGCCACTTGTGCAGAATCCATGAACCTTAATCCAAAATAGTCGCTCTCTATAAGGTCCAGATGATACATGATCTGCTCAAACAGGAGCTGGCCTTTGGCTTTTTTCTGAAAAGAAAGAAGGATTTAATACCTACTGCAGAATCTACCTTCTTTCCTAAGTATGCTTTATATTCTAATTTCAAAAGTAAGACAACTCAAAAATTAAGGTTCCGAGAACACAATCTGGAAGTGATTTTTCTCTCACATTTCGTGATGTCTATTTTTTTTAAATGCCAAATGCACACCCCACAAGAAGCACACACAATATCCTTATACACCATGCACAATGTCCTTCTTTGGAAAGTATCCACATGGACTTGACAAGGCTGACAGTATTAGGACGTCATTTCATCACTGTCCCTTTCATGCTTTCCTTCTCCATTGAAGTTCAGTGGGATGGGAAGCACAACTAGTATCACTGACAGTATCTGACAGTGGAACATTTTCAGAGTGAAGTATACACGAGGTTGCTGAAGAAATTACCAGTTTGCTATCTTGGCAACTCACAGGTTCTGAAGTGGACAGAAAGCATGCTGAATTAGGATATAGCATTCCATTAGCAAGTGCTTTTAGTGACTGCCAGGAAACAGTCTGGGGCAAGGAACTTCAACAAACAGTACTTAAGATAAGGCATTTACATAAAGCTCAACTTGTAGCTGCAAAAAGCCACTGCATGTGCTCATACGTAATTTATGAAAAAACCTTAGCTCTACCCCCAAGTAAACACCACTTTTAAAGCGATGATCTAAAAAATTAAAAATTCATTCGGTCTTTTTGAAGAGAAAGCAGGTAAGTAACACTGAGCAGCTTCTATACCTTCAATTTTCATGCTATGAACTCCTTTATAATAACACACTGGGAAAAAAAAAAAGATTACTTGAGGTACCTGAAAGTAATATAAACACATTAATAAATGAATGGTTCAGTGTACAACCCTCGGTGTTCCTACTCTCTGTATATTCCATAGTTTGCTACTAATGGGCAGATTTAGGCCAGGCAGATTTAGCCTACCCCTGAAAATTCTTGGCCACACTGGCAGAAGTTTCAAAACGAATGAAGTATTCAAGTATCTCAACACCAAAATGTGCACAGTTTACAAACGAGGAAGCCAGATTTCTCATTCTCAGGAATAATCTGCCTCAATCACTGAATCACACTGACGTAAGAGAAGCAGCATGCTTAATTTTGCTACCTTCCTCTACGCTGATCTTAATGCTTTTATATTTGACCTGGTAATGATTGCCATTGTATTACTCTAGGCATCAGTTACATCGATACGACATTTAACAGCCCTAAGATCACAGAAAAGTCTGCCATCTGAGCTTGCCTAAATAAGTTCCCTTGTAGTTATTTCTTTCCAAGAAGGGAGGAGGTGAGGGGAAAGGAAAGCACTTAGATCAGCCAGCAGATTTGCATGCACACACACAGTAGCTACAAAACACCGCACAATGAAAACGTTGAGATGTAGACCTCATCAAACTCATCCAGGGCAAGTTTATCTGTTGACGTGACATAAAGTGCTTTTTGGACAGTAGCAGATTTACTAGACAGCAGCGAGACTCTCCCAGCAGCAGCCTTCAGGCAAATCAGCTGCGTGTGAAAACACCTCTTCCACGATTTGAGTCAGTGATGTCTATCTGCAGAGGGCAAGGCATTGGGCTGCTGATATTTTCCCGGAGCGTGCTGTATGTTCTTCTTAAGCACACAATATATAGATGGAAGTAAAATTAAGTCATCGTTTGCAACAGCAACAGCACCTGATTTAAAACTAAAAGAACATTCCCCCCTTATTCTGCAGAATATTTCAGATTCTTCCCAGTTCTGCATTAAGTCGCTCCTTAGGGCTGTCATTAACCGGTTATCTCAGCCAAATGCCGAGACCGATAGCCCTCCTGGGACAGGCAATGGAGCAGCTGAACTCAGGGCTGGCTTTCTGGCACACGCCATCTCGGGAACAAGTGAAGCCCACACCCACACGCAGGTGGATTCCCTGCTGCAGCTCACCACAACGTCTGGGCAATGCACGGAAGGCTCATCGGGAGCCGGCTCTGAGCAGCACGGGAGAACAGCTCCGAAGCAGCGGGGGAAGGTTTCCAGGGCCGCTGGCTGCCTCCTGACTTAAATCACCGAGCTGTCAGCACAGAATTAATTATGCAGCACTTTGCATGTGACTGAAACCCTCAGCTGTGTATTTGGTGTAGGTCAGCAGAAGTTTCACACGCTCTCCAGTGTTAAGTTCAAATTCTTAAAGGCTTACTGAAGTCCTCCTTCCTTATTTTATTTCCAAAGACACAGTGAAGATACACTTCCACTGGTTGGGAAGTTGCCCTAATTCTCCAGTGGCAATACTGAACGTAAATGCTGTTTTCATCCTGCTGTTACCCCCTGCTCTTTCCTTCCCCCCCCGCTCCTTGCAGCAGGGCTCAGGTTGCTCGCACAGGACAAATATTTTCAGCCCACTTAATGGTTGCCAACGAACCAGTAACCACCCTGCTCACAGGCAGTGCAGCCAGGGGGAGCTGATTTCAACACCCTTCGTAACTCTAAGCCCATTAGAATACCATACAGAAGGGTTTTAATGCACTGTGCTCAGGCTCACTGAGCTATAGGTAGGAGGGTAAAGATTCAAAACACTCCTACCTGTCAGCTTGCTTTGGCAGAACTCTTACTTAACCCCCAGCGGAGACCAATTTAGAGTCACCCATTTGATTTAGTCCATTTCCATGTCTCTTTTTTTAACATTTCTTCTGATACAGAACATTTCTGAGTTGTTTGTCCAGTACTAAGTCTTAGCAGTTAAACACCTGCCCCCATACACTTCGGTCTGGTGTTGCACTGCAGGTTTCTCAGCTTGGATAAAAGCACACGAGGGTCTCTGCACTTGGCCTGAACTCCTCACAGGGCAGCTCAACAGAAAGCAGAGCTCTGGCCAAAACTCACTGTTATGCAGCAAGTCAGGAATGCTAAACCTGGAGGGCAAGAGAGCATCCTGCAGCACGGCAATCCCCAATCGTTGACCAGAGGGGCCAGCCCTAAGCATCCAAAACTTCACGGTCTTAATGCACACACACAAGCAGATGTGTGTTTATTTACCCACCATTTTTGCCAGCTGAGATACAGTTTGAAAATTTAAAATCTAGCCTGCTCCAAAACTAAGTTTTCCAGTATTTCTGGCATCACTAAGTTTCCTCCTTAACCAGTACCTGCGTTACAGAAAGCAGTCCGCATTTCGTATTAACATCAACAAATACTCAGCAAGTAGCCACAAATATTTTACGAGCTTAGAAAACCAGACTGGATTATTGAGTAAAAACAACTATCACAACACATCTCCGATCCGGCAGCTGGATCAGCACAGATCATCTCCCTCCACACAAAAAGCCATCCGCACTGGTAATAGCTCGCTGCGACGTTCTTTGGCATTCCACGCAGATTCCTTAATTTTAAATAATCACCACAAACACAGCCCTTTTAATCTTATTTTGTAAGCATTACTCCAAAACCATAAACAGCTTAGCTAATTCCTACGATTCTACAGCGCTCTGCAACTGGTTTACGTCAGACCTTGTTTTAACCGTACTTCACGAAAACAAGGACAAGAGCCATCCCCGTGCTGAATGGCACGCGGGTAGAAGGAAGGAATATTCTAGAGCAGAAAGCTGCTGGGCTTCAGGCAGCAGCCATCCTCCTCATCCTCCTAACCTGGGGCTCGCACCTTGAGGAGCCGCCGCTAGGTTAACTTCTGCCTCAAACTTCGCTTGGATGCGCTGCAACCGGAACATAATTAACGCTCTATCATCCACGAGAAGATTATGCAAATGGTGGGTTCACAGGTTAAGTGGGGTCAGGGCTTCTCTTGTTTGTTTGTTGTATTTTTAAAGAAAACCCTTGGTTTCCACAAAGCACGGATGTCCCCATGCGCCCCGCTGCTGTGGGGCTGCGCTGTTCTCCACAGAAATCTATCCGCACCCTTTTAGAAAGCTGTTTTGAGTGTGTTCCTGTAATTTAATTTACATGACATATTTCCCTATTCTGCTGCCTGTACCTAGGGTCTCTTGTCCCTCTTCCCATCATTACAGTGAATAACATAGGATCACCTATAAAACCTCAAACTTTTAGAGCTTTGGATTTTCAAGTCCCCTGGAGCACCCCGCTACTCAAACCGGCTCAGAAATTTTTCTCCACTATGTTTGGTCGCAGCTTTTCAAGAGCTAATGACTCTAATTAAGCACAGCGTTCCAGGAAAAACACCGCCCTGATGCCCTCCCCATTTCTCACCTCCAGCCATTTGCTCCATGTATTTTTTTAAGAATTTTCCACTGACCAAAAAAAAAAAAATATATATATATATATATATCAGCATCTCTGGGTTTTCCTACATACGACTGTTGGACAAAAATCACTGAATGCCTTTGGACAAACACTGAGCTTCAAAAAGAATAATAAAAACGAGAGGCAACGGACGAGGAAAACCACCAGGTCCCAACACAACTTCAGAATCTGAAATGAAGACCGGGAGAAAAAGCAGCTCCTTCCACCCGCCCCACTGACAACCTGCGTGAAGCTCACGCTCCCCATCCTGAATGCACCAAAGTGACAGCAAGTAGCATACCCAGCACTGAGACTCTTTAATTATTGACACAGCTAAGAAATAAGTAGATTCTTAAAAAAGAATTCAGTCTATGCGCTGCAAAGGGCTGTAGCTTTGAGGAACAGTGCAAGATAGGCAATTTCTTAATTAGAAAGACCAGAAGAAATAGAAAAGCAGACAGATTAAGGGGCTTGACAGGCACCACAGATAAGATCAGCGGACAAAAAACAGGGTTACTGCTCAAGCCCTGGCTCTGTGTTTAATAAATTAAGCTCAACTGCTTCATTTACAACACATCCCCTCTGTTTCATGGTCAATATTTGCAAAAACATCAGCCTTTGCTCCTTAAAAAGGCTCTGAAACATGCTTGGCTTACACAAGAGGCCACGGGGAGCATTACTGCAACAGAAGTTCAGCAATCACCAATTTAGTCAGCTGCAAGAACAACCACAATTCCTTAATACTGCTCTTCCAGTGGCACATTCTCCGCAAGGCTACGGCTTAACAAGCACTTTAAGCCAGCATAAATCTTACGCTGTCTCTAAGTGCTTCTTCACCACGTTTGGGGAGGCAGATTGGAGAACCGCTCCAGCTGGAAACAGAACAGAATTACATTGATGATTTTTCACAGCGTTTTCTTGCCTGAGCTTACTGCCTGGCTGCCAAAAAAACCCCACGTTTCTTCTGCCAAGGGGCACAGGAAAACAAGGACAAACGCAATACGGAAAGCAAAATCCTTTTTCATTACGGAAAGCAAAATCCTTTTTCATTACGGAAAGCAACGTTTGTGGCAGCAACAAGTTATGCCAGCATCAAGTATTTCTGTGCCGTGGGTTAAAAAAGGTGAAGCACTGGCTCCTGCCCTCTCCCTCCTGCCAAGCCAGCTCTTTCTCCAGCTGTGAACTAACTTGTTTGCTGAATGATTCAGTCTTAGGAAACACTTTCTGTTATTTCTTTCTTAGGGTAAGATGGTTTTGCAGAACCGAGGTAGACAATAGCACTACGCACGACTGAACTGGCAGACCCGAGGGAGCCTGAGAAAACAAGAGCTCATTCTAAACCAAACCTACTGCCAAAGTAACAGAACCAGTCCTGGAAAATGCCCCAGCTCAAAGGGGCCGATTATTCTCAAAGAAAGTTCTCGTAAAGGGAAAAAACCACCTCCCTGTGCACACGTGGGCTTTTCATTTAGCCTTGCATTTTAGAAAAAAAATACTCTTTTTTCAGGATTTTGTACCCTCTCCTTCCTCCTCTTCCTGCTCCCTCCTGCTTTTGATTCAACCTCCAAATATGAACAATGCGAGACACCAGAACAAACACACTAAGGAGTCTGAAATTAAACACTTAATTTACTTTTAATTTATTGTATTTTAATCACCAAAGGAACTAGCGTGTCAGCCACTGACAGTGTGCTGTAATTATTGCACCTAACTATGCAGATTTAGCTTGTTTACTGTTACTCATGCACTTAGGTGTTCGTGGACAAGGCTTTCTGTTGGCTTACAAAGGAAAAAAGCAACAGTGCAAAAAAAAAAAAAAAAGTGACTGTTTCCTGCAAAAGTAAAATAGTTACCACTACACCCTGACCTAAGTTTTACAGTCCAGATGGGAGGTCATGACACCTCTTCAGGCCCAATGTATGCCCCTCGGAGCCTCAGAAATGTTGTTACAGGCGCCTACAGAGCCAATTTCAGCCCCAGAGATTCCTACTCTGGTTATGTGGAGACACCAATTTAAACCTGAGTACTTTTTAAGTGCAACTCTTGCTACAAAGTGTTTGTGGGCATTCCTGGCCTCAAATCAAATATCCTAGGCACCACGCAGCACTGGACACGTCCATTACACTGCTTCACAGATGCACAAATTAGTTTTATTACCCTCTAAATGCCTGTCCATACGGCCTCTTGGCAAACAGAGATGCCAAACTATTTCTTCCACGCCGTGTTCCTCAGGCTTTTGGACATGGCAGGAGTTATGCCCGCTGCCGGAGCCCACAACACTGCTCAGTGCTCCTTTGGGCTTTCCTGAGGCTGCTTAACATTCCATTCTAGAACTGTGCATAAAATAAAGGAGGAAGGAAAGAAAAATCATGTTAAGAATGGCTGCGTTGCACGCTCTTTCCAGACAGCAGTTCTAACACCAGCACCACCGCTGGTAAAGCCAAAATCCTACAGCACTGCTGAGAAGGCCTCGCAGACACACAGCTTCCTAACTGCGCTACCTGAGCTCTGAACAAGCCACCAACACGTGGAAATGGAAAACCAAAGCACAAGGCTCCTGTTGCTACTGCTTGGCCTGTGGACTGAACCCAGATGTATCATTAAACACAGACACGTGCACATTAAAGGAGCCTTAGAAATGCAAACCGGCGGCTAACACCTCACTCCCAACAAAGCACTCCATACAGCAAGGGTTGTCTCATAGCTATCTGCCCTGGGGAGGAGAAGGAAATAGAATTCTTCTTGTCCCCTCCCATGCTAAAGATTAGAACTGCATCCTGGCATACACAAAAAAAAGCCCAAAGAATAATCCCTCCTATTCTGCTGAGTGTCAACAGCGACTGGCTACACACGCATCCAGACAAGGACTACTGAATGCCTTCTAAGATCACAGAATCATTAAGGTTGGAAAAGACACCTAAGGTCGTCTTCTTCAACTATCAGCCCATCCCCACCATGCCCACTAACCACGTCCCTCAGTGCCACATCTCCACTGCTCTCGAACTCCTCCAGGGACGGTGACTCCAAAACCTCCCCGGGCAGCCTGTTCCAATATCTCACTAACCCTTCTGAGAAGAAATGTTTCCTAATACCTAACCTGAACCTCCCCTGGCACAACTTGAGGCCATCACCTCTCATCTCATCGCTGTTACCTGGGAGAAGAGGCCGACTCCAACCTCGCCACAACCTCCTTTCAGGCAGCTGCGGAGCCATAAGGTCTTCCCTGAGCCCACTCTTCTCCAGACAGAATCATCCCAGTTCCCTCAGCAGCTCCCTGTAAGACTTGTGCTCCAGGCCCCTCACAGTTTCACCACCCTTCTCTGGACACACTCCAGGACCTAGATGTCTTTCCTGTAGTTCATGAACACCCCAGAAAGCACTGGCTGAAGGCACGGTGACACCCGGCAAAACAAGCTGTGGTGAATAATGAGGACAACCATCTTTCCAACACTTTGGGGTGGTCCTGTACGGCATCAGGAGTTAGACTCAATGATCCTTACGGTGCCCTTCCAACTCAGGACATTCGACGATTGTTTTTGCGCCCAGCGACTTAGCAGAACTCAAGTCGCAAGGCGAGCTACAGCGACAAACGGACACGCCTCTATCTAACCCACAAACAGCAAAAAGCTCCACCAGCTCGACACGAGCTACGGGCAGAACCGTCCCACGGCCGTACCGGGAGGTCCACGCTGACGTCGGTGCCGTCCAGCAGAGCCACGCGGCAGGTGATGACCGACCTGGCGTCGCCCGCCGCCGGGATGTGGGTCGCAGCCCTCTGGGCCTCGCGCAGCCGCTCCCGCTCTGCGTGCCTGCGCATGGAGCGGCGCCCCAGCGTCCGGCGGAAGAAGCTCAGCATCTTGCCTGGGAAATGCGAGAAAACGCTCTGGTTAGCTTGTCGTGGGAAGGAGAGAAATCATAATCGTGATTTCAACTGCTTAGAAAACGTCAGAAATAAAGAGACGTTTGGGACTGAAGTTTCCCTGCTAGACTAGATGACCCATAGGGGTCCCTTCCAACTCAAACGTTTCTATGAAGCAGTAACGGGGCATCTACAGAGCTACACACCCGCACTCTCCCCAAAGCGGCTGAAGCACGAGCACCTTCAGCTCGAGCTTTCAATGCCTGCTGGTGGTTCCCGGACGACGTGCAGCCGTGCTGGGGTACAGCCCTCGTGCAGCCCGTGGCTGACACCAAACGCCTTCTTAACGAGACGCAGCGCTCCCCTCCCGAGCCAGAAGAGTGACCCCGGACCTCGCACCGGCGCTGTGCTTGCACACCGAAGGGTTTTACCTCCACCCGGACGGGCGGCTGGACGCAGGAGCTCCCACCCCGCGGCCACCGCGCCCAACCCCGCGCAGCTCCGAGGCCGCTCCCGGCGCTCACCCCGCGGCCCGGCGCCCACCTGCCGCCTTACCGCTTCCCCCCGGGGCCGGGCCCCCTCACCTGCCGCCGGCGTTGCGCGGGGGCCGTGCGGCGCGGCGGCTGCTCGGGGCCCGGGGCGGGCCGGGAGCGGGGGGGGCGGGCCCGGCAACATGGCGGAGCGATGCGGGAGGGCCCGAAGCGGGCAGGCACGCTCCGCGCCCGGCCGCGTTACTCACTCACCTGCGGGCTGCCGGCGGCGGCTCGGGGCCGAGGAAAGGACGACGCGACGACGACGGTGGGAGCGGCGGGAAGCGACGCGCGGAGGGGACGGACGCGGCCACCGCCCCTTGGCGGGGTGGAGCCGGGACCGCCCCCGCCCCGAGCCGCCAGGTGGTAGCGGCCGGCGGGGAGCTGTGGGGCGGCCCAAGTGCTGCCCCGGGGGGAGGGGGGTGGCCACGGGGAAACGTGTGCGCGGCAGCAAGAAAATCGCCAAAGAATTAAATTACTAAAGCACATCTTTATTTTGCAATTAAACAATTAAGATCCACAAGTAAACTATATATATATTTTCAAGTCTGTACCCAGACAACTATTTGTCAACTGAAATTAAATATATCCACAAAATATGCATAACAGCTTTTTCTTTTCTTTTTTTTTTTTTCCACATAATAAAATGAGATTTTACTTAAGACTGAAACAAGACCTGTTAATGTTAATTCGCGTATTGATGCTGGGAACTGCTGGTTTTCGGTAGGACGTCAGTGTGTCGCTTAATGGCAAGAAATTTCATTTTATCAAAATGAGGACAAACGCATAAGGCCCTTAAAGCATACAGCAGCTGCAGTGACAGAAGCTGAATCCTTTTCACTTTGTCCAGTGTTGACCCATTTCAAGTTTCCATCGTCTTCAATCTGTGGAAGCCCAGCGGTGGGGGTTCTGGTGCCCCCAGCCCACCACGTGCCTTCACATCCATAGGCAAAAGTCTGCTCCGGGGAGCAGGCCCCAAATCCTCCTGTGCTAACGGGGACGGGCAGGCAGCCTTACAACTGAAGCTCTCCAGCTCCGAGCTGCCCTACTGCACAGCCATCGCCAGGAGGATGACACGGAGATGAAATCTGACAGCTGAGAGCCACAGCTGGAAGCGGGAGCTAATTACCAGGAGGAACTAGCAAAAGATATTGCCACCATCTGATTGTTAATAGTGATCTAGGTAATATTCTTCGCTTTGTATTTACACAGAGTATATAGCACCTGTTACGGAAACAAAGAAAAAAACAAACCCCAAACCTTACACAAAGAGCCCTGCCAAACTGACTGGTGAGAATGGGATCACGGGCAGACAAACCAAACCAAACAAACTTCTGAATACACTGGATGCAATGAAAACCTTCGTTTTCTTACCTTAATTTTCCTGTAAGATTGTGATGGGTTGTTACTGAGATCACTGCACCGGACAGTTTATAGTCTACTCTTTGTGGATACACTCTCCTTAGAGAGAACAACAGCTTAATGTAAACGGTTTGAACCCTTTCGCTCATGTCTCAGCCCCCCGGCCCAGGCGGAAGAGGATGACATCATCTTTAAGCTTCGTTGTGCATTACCTTTAGTTATCAAAATTCAAAGTAAAAAAAAAACAAAAAACAAAACAAAGCAAAAAGATTGCCAGGCAATAGATCTAATGTTAAAAACAACGCTTATCAGAAACATCTATGGTAAACACAGCTAATCTGCAGCTGAGAGAGATCACAGAGATCGGTGTACAAGTACCCTGTATTTCTCTTCACACTTTTTGGAAGTGCAAGATTTTATGTTCTTCTTATGACAGGAGAATTGAGACCATTAATTACTAATAATCTGTTTTCTGAAAAGCCCTCAAATACACGAGCAATAACCCAGATGTGGTTGGAGCGGCTGAAAGCATTCGTACCAGGGTGTAACCCAAATCATCTCTGCACAGAAACCCATTGCGCATCTCTCTCCAAACCCAATTTATTTTTGTCCAATAGTTCAGTCAGTAGTAAGCATGAGATAAAGTGCTACTATTCAAACATCAAAACACTTTGAGAAAAATCATCCTTTAAAACACGTGAGCTTGCTAAACATGAAATACCACCACCAGCAAACTGTCAGCCAGTCCATGAAACCAAACCTCATCTTATAGAATTTGGGATTGATGGATATTTTAGAACATCTTTTAGGCTAGATGGTTTGGAGAAAACAAAGAGGATGTACTTTTTATTGAAAAGGGTGCGTTTTTTTTTTTTTCCCCAGAAGTTTTTACCAAATGAGCTCTCAATGAGCAAACAATGCCCAACTGAGCAGCTGGAGCTTGCAGGTTATGCACCGCTTCAGTTTGTAGCTGGAGAAGCCCACCAAACTTAAGACGCACACTTGTGGTAGCAGCTAGCAGAAAGGTGAAATGCAGCAGAGACAGAGAGAGAAATGAGATTAGACAAACATTACCTTAAAACAAACCAACTCTTCTCCTTGTAACAGCTTCCCAATCACCACTAATTATAATCTGCGCAATTTCATGCAAGATCTACATTTAATCAACACTTTTTTTTTTAATCAGATTTTCATATTTGAGCCCAGCACTGAAAGTAGCAACAGAAAACAGCTTTTCCAGTCTCAAGACAAAAGGCTGGTTCTTAAGTTAGCAAATGCACCTAGCCAGCTGGGGACCTGCACGGTACAAAAAGACTGCGAATGCCATGAGAAGGCACCATTCCTGTATTTTGTGAAAATCCAAAGAAGCAGAATTTGGACAATATTCCAATTCCTCCCTTTATCCTCAGGGCTGAGGGCCCTTCAGATTGCCTGCAGTAACAGCTCTACAGTCACAACTACACCGTAAGCATTGGACAACCTGCTTTTGCATGGAGATTGGTGGATGGTGCATCTGTAGAGTTTTTTCCACGCTCCTACTAACTCCCTGAGCCATCAACCATCGCCTACACACCTACACAAGCATAAAAATATCACGTAGTTCAGCTCCATGGCACGCCTGGAGGTCTGGCATCACTATGCAGGACCTTCTCCCCTTCCCGTCTCCCTGGGCAGCGCAGCTGCAGCAGTAGCACCGTGTGCTGATCCCATGGGTACCACAAAGCTTTTCAGAAGCTCTCGGGGAAAGTTGCCAGGTTCCATAACAAACTCCTCACGTACCTTCATCTCCCAACTGCTTTCTCACCCCTTCTCTCTCGGGTGGCGCACCAGGCCGTAATCAGCTGTTCTAGACGAAGCGCTGTTGTTTTACCTAGATGGGATGTAAGCTTCCAAGATTTAACAGAGAAACGCAGCAGGAACTTCAGTTAGCATTAAACGTGGTGCAATAAAATGAAACTGCTTTTCAGAACCAGGAGAGAATATCTAAAAATAAAACTTATAAAAGCAGTGGCTTACTGCTTAAGACACGCACACTGTTTAAATCACCAAATGCTTTCAAATTCAGGATAAATTAAGTTTTCAGCTCTCTGGTATATCTAATGCAGCATTTCTCAGAATGGATTGGCTGACAATGTGTAGGTGATTGACCTGCATCTTATTTCATATTTAGCAAAAGTAAAAAATGCCCCCCAAAACACACAAAGCCTTCTCAAGAAGCTCATATTTTTTCTGCTGACAGAAAAACTTTCAAATCCACTTTAAACAAGAGATGGTAGTGGTAGCTTTGAACTCAAAAGGAAAAAGTCTCGATGTTATACATTGGCACAAAACTCTCATAATATTGCTCTTATTTACAAATGAAAACTTCATTATTTCTTTTTTAAACTGGATCCGTATCATGGAAGTGTTACAAACATACTCTTTCTCCACCCACCCAGTATTTTTCCTGATCAAATGGTATGAAAATAACTATTCATAAAATCCAACAGTCGTGACACCAATCACATCTAGTTCATTTCGTCCGAAAGATACATTCATGTTTTGTACAGCGTGAAACATACAAAAACTTCTTTAGAAAGCCTGAACGATGATACAGATCTTCATAACCCAAAGTAAAATATTTAGCAGTTTTCATTTTTTCTGGCCGTATAAAAATATTGTGAAGGCCATTTATACCACAACAAGTAGAAACATCTGAGTGAATGATTTACGGCGCAGGAAGGCTTCAGCCTTCTCTCTCCCAAGCAGCTTTTGGTTCCCATTCTGCCGGCTTTCCAGAAGCCAAAAAGCCACTGATTAACTGACAACCAATTATCTGAGTTAGCTTTTTTTTTTTTTTTTTTTTTCCAGTGCAACTAGTTAATACACAAGAGCAGATCAGCTTACGTCAATGCAGAGGAAGATTCTAACCTTGTATTCTCGGCTGTATTTGTAATCAGAACAGTACGACGGATGACCAGTAAGTATCCCACGTGTAATTGTGGTATAAATGGGTATTTTGAACTCAAACTGCTTTGGCAACTTCACATAACAATAGTTAAATGTGTGACATACCAACACTATTCATGTTGCTATGAACTTAGTTTCTCATTCCTCTCAGGAAAAAAGCGGAAAATGCTATTCTCCTTTACAGTTTCACTGCAAAGAAAGTGTACTACGGTATAATGGATGAATTATTTGACATTTTAGTTAGTAAGTGCCGACTTTGAAATAAGCTTCCAGTTAGCTGGCATCTCAGCTAATAATCTCATCGTATGAAAGTTAAAGCTTAATTTAATAAAGAAGATTTTGTTGTTGTTGTTGTTGTTGTTGCAAATGGCTTAAAATGAAACTGAGATTAAAGCTACTTTATCACTCTTTTTCAATTTATCAGATCCAGAGATACTCATAAGATTCATTCTTCACTGAGGAAAAACATTGATTTAGGCATCAAATCTAGAAATATAAGTAACAGGGCCACAGGCCATCTAATATTATTTTGTATTCTAAAAATAATTATAACTATATTTTCCATTTGGCATCGTGGTTCATGTATATTACTAAGTCGTAAGCCAGGATTTCACTTTGCCCGAATCCCTTTTCACTTAATATTTCATAGCTGATCTCTTTCAGATGTCCACAGAACACCGTATATTATATAATTATTCAATAGTTAAAAACTTTAGTGTAGAACTTTCCATTTCAACTCTATGCTTTATATAGCTTATAACAAAATTTACTGGATAAACATTTTCAGGAAACCAATAAATTAAGATTTTTAAATAGAGGACACAAAGTCATGTTGTCGCAGGGCAGTCAGAGAAGTGACTGATTTTGTTTTCTTACAGTATATTACACCGGACACCTTGCTTCTGACTTGGGTTTCTCCTACACTGGAAAAATATTAAAACCTGGGACATATCTATATCTTTAGAGTGAGCTCAGATACTGTATCAGACATTTGTTACAAATCTTCTACCTACTTAAATAAGAGGCAACCCATACCAACCGGAACAACTTTGCGCAAGCGTAACAGAGGGTGACTGGGACCATTACGGAATTAAAAGAGTTGTGGGACAGCATTATAGTGTTTGCCTCCCTTCCCACCCTCCCCAAACAATTAGAAAAATAAAAGGCAGACCTGTATGAAAATGGCTTGAAATCAACTATGAGGATTTAAAAAATACTTGGTTAGCAAATAATGGAATTAAATCACATCTGATTGTAAGTTCAACTTAATTATCAGTGCTATTAAAGAGTTATGTTCTAATCGAGTAAGACAGCTATTCTCAATAAAAGGATAAAACAAAGTATCAGCTTCTAATGACCTACTAGCATTTCATAGTAAGCTGCTAGTAAGTTACTAGGTGTAAGGAATAAAGGAATGTGTCAGATTTTTCACATAATTACAACACAGCAGCAAACAACGCTCATTCATTAAGTTGGCAGAGGTGCTTTTGCTACTGAGCGTAGCACGCAGGTAATTGTATAAGGAAAGAGGGAATGGTATTTCCATGACCCCTTGCAGTAACATACTCCAAGCACCAAGGGCCGTTTTTAAAATCTGAACCCATTAAGATAAATACAACAGGACAAGACCACCCCCACAGAATCATGAGTGCCTTTCACTGGATGTACGCTGTAAGTCTCAAGGCACTTAAGGGGTTAAGACATAATGCATGCACTAGCTCCCATCACGTAATCTTAAGTCACATGAATCAGAATACATCAGTGTATGACACACAAGCTGTGTCAAAGAAATGCTGTTTATTTTTTTTTTTTAAGTTTTTATTATTGTTGTTTTCTTTTTTCTTTTTTTTTTTCCTTTTTTTCTTTTTTTTTTTTCCTTTTTTTTTTAAAACAAGATGCTGGTAAGTGGGCATTATGCAGCTACTGCTGGGTTAACACGGATGCCAGCTCTCCTCTAACAACCAGCTGGTCTCTAATAAGGGAGTAGGACAAAGTGTGCTGCATCAGTAGGCAGTGTGTATCTATCTAGTATCGGCAATATTGCTAATGTTGTAAAAAACAAAACAGTGAGAGTCTGTACATAGTAAATAAACCTAGCACTGGAGAAAGACCATGGCTTAGTGTATTTTTTCATTTGTTTTTCATTTTTAAGAGACATGGGTGTAAAACAGAGTGAAATAATTCCAAGCCTTGTTTGTAGCAATTCAACCAGAAGCGCAGTATATGGCACTACAACGAAATCTCGTAGATTACCCTGAACACAATTAGTTCTTTCAGTTTATGGTTTGTTCGGAGCAAAGCACGAAAAAAAAGTCTTCAAACAGATGAAGATTAGAAGAGTTTCAGAGACTGATTTTGTTTCAATGTAAAGTGCAACAGTGCTGAAGTTTTCAAAGTCCTTTGTCAATTCTTTGCTGTACTTCACTAGCATTTCCTGCAAGCAGTATAATGGCACAAAGAATGCTGCCAGTTCATTACTTAGAGGACAGGGTTCCTCCATTTATATCCTAGTTTTTTTTGCTCTTTATTTATGTGGTGATGCTTGTAAAGGTTTAATAAATCCTTCTTCATACACCTTCAGAATAGCTTCACATACAAATCTGTATTGACTCTGAAAAGGAAAGTAGATTCAATTAATTGAAAAGAAACAGACTTGAACCATAAGTCATTTGGAAACAGGAAAAGCCTCTAGCATCTCCCATCCTATTTTCTTAATAGGCCAAGAACTGTGCTTTAAGCTAGTTTAGGAACCACAGAAAGTGGAAACAGGGTATTGGAACACCTTATTTCTCAACAGAAGAGTGGTATGAACGGCACTTCGAAATATATACCAGAAGTCATACGCATGTATCCTGTTCTTACAACATCACTTATTAAGTTATTTTCTACCCTTGATGTCATTGCTGAAGTTTCACTGACCTAAAGTTTCCATGCACTTGAATTTAGAAACTAAAGCAAAGCACTTCTTCATGCTTGCATTAATTTTGGCGTGTTACTGGCCCCTCTCTATCAGAGTGAGGAAAAACACTGTTTTGTGTTTCAAGAAGCCCAAACCCAATTTCTTAACATTATATAATGTCTAACTACTATATATTCAAGTCTAGCACTTGCGTGCATAGAAGAAACCTTGTTTTAAACAAATAATAGTTTCAAAAACAACCCAAAAAACCAGTCATTAAATACAACATAAAGCATTCCTGCCTTTTCACTTTCTACACAGTAATTGATTTCAGATCTTAAATGGGCACAATAATAGATCTAACAATGCAATCATTATGTACTGTATTATTGCATCTAAATTAAAATACTTGAAGTTACACATATTCGTGTAGAATACACATTTTGCCTCCAGTGCTCCCTAACTGAACCTTTCTGAACTCTCTTCACATAGTACAGAGGAGAGCCATGCATTGAGCCATCTTGTGGACACTGAGGGAATAGTTCAGAAAGCACAAAAATCAGGAAAAGACAGCAAAAGAAATTGTCGTAGATAATATGTATGAAATCCTAAAAACAAACCAGAAAAAAAAAAAACCCACAAAACCACAGTGAGCCTTTCATTATTCCCTCTCCCTGTGATGCACTGAAAACTCTGTTTCACTGAACCTAGAATATATTTAGAACATGCTGGGAAAAAATTTAGTTAAAACTCTCACCCCTGCACCTCCCCTCCTTTACTAATAAAGGTCTTCCTCTCTATGTATGCCATAGAGATGTACAAATTCATAATGTAGTCACCACAAACAGCAAAGGCCATCTTTTATAGTTTTTCATGTATCCTCACCTTCCTCATCCTTCTTGTCCTAGCTAATTTTTTTTTTTTTAGTGGAATATGAATACTAGATCTCAGTGCTGAACTACAGATGTTATAGAAATGGAGGCTTAAATATTTTTTTCCATCTGAATACCCTCTGAGGAATACAAAAGGTTTCTTCAAATTCAGTCAGAGGAACGGTAACAGGGACACAGAAATTACTGCAATGACTAACTAGCTTCAGGTAACTGTGGAAGAGATTTAATACTGAATCAAGTGCCTTTTTTCCTTCAAAGTATTTTCCCTTTAAATAGTAAATACGTTGACCAAAACTATACAACCAATGGTTGATTCAAAAAAACAAAACTTATTGGTCAAAAAAATGGAACAACTAGAACTCTAAGACTTTCTATGAAAGACAGCACACATGAGTATTTTGACCCTCTTTACACACTTTGTCAAAATGTAAAGCAAACAGCTTTCAGAGATAAGCATCACTGACTGATACAGGTAAAAAAATCTAAATCCATTTTAACTCCACTCTAAACCTTTTAGATTTCAGAAATAGAATATATTAAGGAAACAGAGCAGTTATCTCAAAAACAAACAAACATTATCGATCCAGGGGAAATTCTAACATCTTCAGACACATGAAGTTTCTTCTGCAATGCAGAATTGCAAGTATGGTACTCACAGGTGTTTGGATCATCATGGCTCTTTGATCTCTCATGGTTCGTACAATGTCTAATGGATAAACAGGCTGATTGCACTCAATGAGACACATTGCCGTCTCCATGGTGATAAGAACTCCTGTCCGTCCAATCCCAGCACTGTCAAAACAAGAGAAAAACAAATAAAAAAAGAGTCTGGAATGCAGTTCACATTTAAAGGCCATATGGTCCCAAAAGGCGTATAAACCGCCCCACCAAATGTAAGACCTTCCTCCTTAAGGATTCTCATGACTGATCTTTATGATCCCATACTATCAGGACAAGGGTGAGACCAGCCACCTGTCACTGGAAGCTTCCATCCTGCCTGAGAAGAGCAAAAATTAGTGCAGAACTGTCAGTACTGTGAAGAGGAACTTGAACCCAGCCATGAACAATTTACAAACAGATTTATTCAGGTCCATATTTAAATATGCCATTGTAAGGATTTCTACTCAGATGTAACTGTGAACATCAGTGGTCTACTTCAATTTTTCACATCCAAGAAATTTGTGCTGCAGTTTTCAAGTAGAAAACCAGTGCTCTCTCATATTTGAGTACAAGACCAAATCCATATTTTCAAACATCACTATTAACTCAGATTGTACAGCTACCATTTTATGCTTTTCAATAAATTAGTTTATATAAACATTCTGTTTGAAGCTTAATTGTTCTGATTTTGAAGTGTAACTTCAAATTAAATCTGGCCAAATTACTACTTTAATCTTTGTCCAGAAGGTGGCATCAAAGCTACTGTGTGTTTCAGTGATGTCATGAACATTTCA
This sequence comes from Numida meleagris, assembly GCF_002078875.1. NCBI lineage: Eukaryota > Metazoa > Chordata > Aves > Galliformes > Numididae > Numida > Numida meleagris. Next base: position 59,730,664 of record NC_034413.1, on the reverse strand, counting down.
TGACAAGATGTAAATATACCGGTTACATAAAATTATTCAATGGCATTTTACACTTCTAAAATTTATAAATATAAAATTTATACGTAGAATGCTTCATTAAATGCAAACGAGCAGGATCTGTTAGAGAATCCTAGTGATTCATGTTACCTCAAAAGATTCAGAGAAGGGCAACAGCAATGATGGAAAGTATGATACAGTTTCCATATGATACATATCAGGTACACTACGACTTGTTAGCTTGGAAAAAAGGAACCACTGGCTGATGGAGCGGAACACTGTGACATAGCAGAAGGCAAGAAAATCATGAAAGGCAGAAACAGGGGTAGGGGGGGGGTTCCCCATCTCTTTAGGAATAAGAATTAGAAACTGTTCAGCGAAACTCTAAGGAGCCTTGTTAAAATAAAATCAAAAGAAAAATGAAGGTTTGGATGCAAATTTGCAGAACATCCTGCCAAAGGAGAGGAACGCAGGAATTCAAGAACTAAGAAAGAGAAACAGGAATGCATTTGGGGAAGAAAGGCAGTGGGGTTGTTACAGACAAACGTAACAGGTACTGGAACATTAAGTGATTCGTAAGCTGGGCAAGTAAGAGGGCACAAGCACCATAAAATCTTGTTCTGTCCTTATTTTTCCTGAAGCACCTGCTTATGATCACTTGTGAGAACAGAACACATTCTGCCTTATTTGAATAACAACATTCCTTCCTTAAAGTACATTCTTTGCTACACTATTTCCTTTAAAGATGAGAGAAAAAGGTGCCCTAGAAATAAAACTGATGAATGCTTATAGTTTAGAATAACTTAAAAGTGTCTCAACTTTGTACTGTCCTGCAACGATAAAGCAGGAAAAAACACACTGAATTAGCAGGAAGTAATGGATTTGTAAATAGGATAAAGACTGAAGTGTCCTTTCAGCAGCTCTGTGTTCAGACTGTATGTATTATAAAATGTTTAACTGCTCTGAGTTCACTTAGATTTCATGAGTAGCACTGAAGTGAATGTAATCAGAGAAGCAAAAGCAATGAAGATAAGTTTAAAATTTGTGCTTCAAGTTAGTTCAATGTAACAAAAACTCTTCCAATTTCTTCAGTTTTTTGTTGCTTTACAATCTCTCTCGTTATTTTTAGAATATGACTGTATGATAGACAAGCCTGCTCTAGTAGCTACTTGGATTCCTCATACCAAAACCAGTGGTTCAGCTCTGAAAACAATTTTCACCATTTTGTTGCCATAATGCTTTGTTTCATTATACTGAGCAGTTATTAAAAATAGTGTGCCTCTACCATATGCAGGCACATGTTAGAGGCTTCTTCACCTGGGCTTCTTCAGCTCGACTTACTACTGAAAGCCAGTTGTATTTTCCACTAGCCATGAAGTTACGCCAATTAAGTAAATGATGCTGAACCATGATATTCCCTCTCTTTTCTTCTGTGAGACAAAAAATCGTTATAAACACTGATACTGAAATTATCAGAATGGAGCCGAGCCAATACCTCACTGAGATGAATGAAATTGTTCACAAACTCCAGATCTCTGCAGACTTGCACAGTTTGTATTGGATTAGGTATATTTGTCTGACATTTTTACTGCTTGTTTACAACCATATCAACCAAAAGCATAGTTGAAGAGAAATACAAATGTAAGACACTGGAACTCTGGCAATGCCACTTGGGTTTCCCGCATTCACAAGATTCACCCTGACCAGCACATCAAAAAACTACAGCTGTTGAGAACTGTTTCACAAGAAAAGCATATAAACATTAAATTTGGATAGAAATCTGAATAAGTTACTTTAATTCACAACAAAAGTGAGCTGTTGCAAAAAAAAAAATTGTTATCCTAAGGTATTCATCAAAACACCATGTAGCCTAAAACATCTGCTTCCTTGAGAGTCTTATCTCATTGCATATACTATCCACATTGTCTGCTATGGATTATTTGTACAGCTGCTTTGGACCTTTGCAAAGTAGTTACTATAAGCAAAAGTTTCCTAAGTGTATTTCACCATCTCCTCGAATTTATGATGTAAACTAATAGCATAAACATTTAAATTAAACAAACAAGACCCCCACACAGATTCATGCATGAAGACACCCCAACTTTTGCTTATTAAAAGTGATGACAATTTTGAGAAAAACTGCTTAATATAAAGGTTGAGTTCTCCTGTCATCTGCAAAGCACATGATAGTCACACCTTTATTTGAACAACAAAGCACAAAAAAAACTATTTGACAATAAACAAGTTCAATTTTGTGATTTAGTGAAGTGGGGAAAAAAAGGGGGAGGGGGTACCTGCAGTGAACAACAACAGGTTCTTCTCTGCCAGCCCTCTTCTTTCGCACAAGACACACAAAATCTAGGAAATCGCTGGAATCATCAGGAACCCCATGATCAGGCCATGCTATATACTGGATTTGGGTCAGTTGGCGGCTTTCCTCTTTCTGTCGGGAACAGAGGATTTATTCAAGGTTAATTCAGGTTTCATAGAAAGAAAAAAAAATGGTACCTTTACATCAACTTGCACCTGTAATAAAAGTAGCTTCTGGAAGCTATTAATTTCTATCAGTATTAATTACTGCTCATCCTGGATAACTACATTTTTTAATTAAAAACAAAAAAGGCAGGTAAAATGAATGGCACTCCATATAATAGCAAAACAGTTCAAGGGTACAAATAGTCTAAACACCAGATGTACAAGCAAGTAGCCAAATCTTTAGCACCTTTCTGTTAAGTTAGCTTTAGTATCATACTATCAAATGACAGAACAGGGGTGCAGAGGAGGAGGACAGGACTTCTAGGCATAAAAGACTTTCTTCAGACTGTGTATCGTTTTGACTTTATCTGCACCTCTAATTTTATCCAGCATACTCCACACGGTGCAAAACGACTTGGTTTTTCACTCTCTCCCATCTCCTCCTGTTCTGATGTTACAAACATTTATCACATGCCTCTGACTAGCGGAGGGGGCAGGATGTACCATCAGAGTAAAAGCAGCATTTCAAAGAATAGGAGCTACCATACATTAAATTACCCCTTGGTGTGGAGTCATTAACAGAGATTCCACTACTGACAATAAATGAGCAATTGTCTCAACAGCGCCCAGGAAAAAAAAATTAACTGAAAATTGAATAAAAGGCAGTTCTGTAAACGTGGCATCTCATCTGGAAAGCCAAGCAGTGAGAAATGAGTACCTGAACTAAATTCCAGATAACCATTTCCAAACACTTCTGAGACTGATATGCTAGTTGGTGAAGTTCTGGAAGCTATACGTTCCCCGAAAGTCACGCTATGCCTGTTCTGTCTAGAAAGTCCTGCTTTACATCTCAACACTGATCTCAACGCATCTCAGCAAGATTTATCTTCCATACATTTTCACACAGTCTCCAAGTTGGAGTTAAGAACTATTTACCACTAAAAAGGCAGATGTTCAGCAGCAGTACTGAAATACCACTAGTATCTGATGCTTTGAAAATATCAAGGGAATAACACATTTCTTGACTTCTTTAATTACTCTTTTTATTTGGTCAGGTCATGAAAGACACCAGTAAAGGACTTTATGCCAAATATTTTAATCACATTATTTAATTTGACTCCGTCCCAATTAATACCATTATGGAAATCAAATCCTTGTGATATTTTGCTAATAAAAGGTTTGTTATCATATAGAAGAACTTATTCACGGTAAGTACACGGCAATAAGACTAGTTTTCTAAAGGTTAATAGAGATAAGCAGTTCTATTTACCAGTATACGCCATCAAGATTTAAAATGTCTTATTAGATAGTTTTAGTTGGTCTGTGAGGATTTCATAGATTAATACTTAAAAATATATATTATTACTTTACCTCCAGATTAGTCAAGGTCATTTCTCGAAAGACATAAGCAGGATTTCCTTCTTCTGAATGGCAGGTAATCTGGAAATTCCCATATGATGAGCTTCCCGATGGCTCTGGCCAGTACTGATGGCATTTCACCTAAAGCCAACACATATATAAAGATGTCTGTGTTTAAATGCAGAGTATTATTTCCATTCTTGCTAGATCCTTAAACCTTGGTTCAATAAAAAGTATTTTGATAATTTTGTCATTACTATTGATTTACTTACCAAATAGACTATGCTATTTAATTATTAGATATTAAGTAAGTTATTGCGGAGATCTCCTGCTTCTCTTTAGAAAGACACATGAACCAGCTCTTGACCTCACCATAATGGTGAATGGATGCCTTTTCCTTTCATTACAACTTTTTTTTTAATGTATCAATAACGTATCTCAACACTTGAGTGACAAAGATGCTACCTTATAAGTATTTCTGACCTCCAAAAACCTCATATAATCTTCTCAAAACACATTTATGTGGGAAAAGAACATATGAAAAAAAGAAGGCAAGCAACAAAAAAGTTGTTGCAGAAATTAAGGGGATGCAGACAGGGGACTTCAAAGACTCCTGAAAAAGTCTTTAAATGTGAATGAAAAGTTCAAAAATTAAGATTTCTAGATAAATGGCTTCAGTGTTGAACTCGAGAGGTCATTTCAGCCCAAGTGTACTTTTGTTTTTCCAACCCACCTGGCGATTCTTTAAGAGCAGCCAGATTTGCAGACTTCCTGCTCCACTGAGACATCCCGGCATGCAGTGGGATAGTGATGTCAGAAGCCTCATGATCAGCTTTAGAGCAGGGAGTCTGCCTATGGGTATAAGACAGATAAGTCCTTTTATTTTGTTATTTAGCAGCTCTCCAAAGAGCTCCACAAATATCATTATTGAGGGGGTGGGGGAACCTCAGAAAAGTGCAAGTCTGTTCTTAGCAGATCTGCAAAGAAAATTCAAATTAAAAGGGCACTTGTACTGAAATTCCCTCTAATCATGTTCATTTGGAAGCAGGCAGCACCATGTTAACACTGAGTCACTGAAAAATGGCTCAAAAACACTGCAACTCCCATCCAATTATTTTAATTACAGTCAGAGGCCTGATCTCCCAGCAAATATATGGCTATTAAGAAGTTACAATATATACAGACAGCTGAACTACAGTCTGAGCTGATCAGAACACCCACGACCCTCTATGAATCCATCTTCAAAATAAATGCAGAATTATGAGAAATTCCACTGAACTATTACTCTAGTTGGTCATTTCTGTCCACACTCTCAACCATTTAGTGCTACTGTGAACGCGCCAAACTATAAACCCGGTAACCCTGGAATTATACTCTGTGAATCACTATATTTTACTGTTTTGCTCGTCTGCAAAAGACAAAGCTGCATAACAAATGAGACTATTAAGAAAAAGCTATAGCTTTAAAAGCAAACAAAATTAAAGAACTCAAGGTTTTTTACAGAACAATTCGTAATTATTTGTAGTAGTCTGTAACTCTCCACTTCCACTTCTTTTTAAATGAAAAAGACTTAAAGGACAACAACTCCTTCATGCAAACAAACAGATGTTCAATTCTTCTCAAGATATGAAAAATATTTGATTGCAACTTTATCAAGGATTCTCTTAAGCACAGCCATTCAGGCATGTGTTCTCAACAGTACAGAGCTCCGTTAGGCTGCCTTAAAAATTCATCCCTATCTATGAAAGGATTAATTACAAAAAGTGATGAAATTGCTAGAGTTTCCTCATTTGAAGATTAGAGAAAAAGACTATTTTGGCAATAGAGTCAAAGCAGTAAGTCGAGAAAGATTTTAAGAAATACTTGACTTCAGTATATCTCAGCACCAAAGTTTTCATTAAGCTATACTAATGATATCAAAAGGTTTAAAATGTAAGATTAATCATAACAACACTATTAAGAATGCACTGCCCTTATGAAAAGGGTCGTAGTACATCGTAATATTATCTTCCACTAATTTTTTAAAGGGCAATCATCAACAGATTTTTATTATGCAAGCGGTATTTAAGACAATCTTTTACTTACTCTGCCTCGTTCAACTTGAGTTGTTAACATTACAACCATAGATGAGCCTTGTTCCCAAGTCATCTGCCAAAAATCAGGACAAGTGTTCGGCAATGGACCTTGACAAGCAATGTACTGGTTTATTATTGTGGAAGAAGGGATTTCCATCTAAGAGAAGATAAAATGATTATTTTAATTCTTGCATATGTCATGAGAATGAATTTCTGTCAGGGATCAGACAGTGTTTAGTGACTAATACATGAAAAGAAGCGTCTCTACATGAACGGTATTTATTTTAAGTTAGTCATTTTAAAGAGGATTTATCTGTGCCAATTCAAAGTGTTTCACACTCAATTAATGCAAGGATCCATACACATTTTGGGAAGCATTTAAGTAAACTCGCTGACAGTTATTTAGTTGTAATATACCAATGCCATCAAGATCAATGATTTAAAATTATAATGTAAGAAAACCATAGACCCATTTGCAAATAATTCAGGTGCAAATGTCATTCTTTGACATTCTGACACTAGTTTTTAAACAGCGGTTTTGGAATTTAACATCGAGGTTTTTTTTGTGGTTTTTTCTTTTACTGGAAGGAAAGTGGAGTAGCAGTACTTCTTTTTTGTTGCTACTGACAATAATAAATAAATACATAAATGTTAAAAAATGCTTCCAGATTAGACTTTTCTGATGTTGAACACTACTGCCACATTAGGAATCCATTAAGAAGAATGTGTTCCTCTGATAGACAAATGCTGTCTCCTAGGGTTTTTTGCGTGTTTATTTTGATTTAGAAAAGTACTTGCCACAAAGCATTAGTAAATAAGTAAACCTACAGCACATTTCAAACCATTTGATTACTGGTTTATTATTCTAGCCTGAGTTAGATTTACAGAAAAATTATTTCTTTTATTAAAGTTCTCCACTGAAAAAATGCAAAATTACTTTATAACAGAAGCAATTTTTAGAAGTATTACTCACATTTATATAATTTGCATTGATGTAATCTTCATTACTTTTTAAAATAACCCGTGTAGCATCATCTGAAAAAAATTTTTTAGAAAAATGTTACTTATTTACTAACTGCAGTAAAATATTTTTAGAACACAAACACACACACATACTTACAAGGCGAAATGTCTCTGTATCTATTTTTGGAAATGTTTTGAGGTAATCTGGCACAAGACATTGTCATTCCAGGCTTTTTCCTATACAATTGCTGAAGATAAAAAAAAAAAAAAAAAAAATGGTTGAGATCATAAGAGATGCAAAATACCTGTCAGTATGTGCCTTGAAATGCTTTTTAGAACATAAATTATTGAACAAAGACAGCTTTAAGAAACACGGAAATATTTTTCAAAAGAAAGCACTATGAATTATTCTAAAGGATCATTTCGCTATATCCATACATTTCTTGACTCAAAGACACATACTGAAGCCATTTATATAACACTGTTTAACAAAACTGTAACTTCCACTGGAAGAGCTTCCAGTCTAAACCTATGCAATTTAATACATGAGGCACATACATTGCACAATGGAGGTGCTATTCTAGGCGTAAGAAGGACATTTTACCGAAGGCCTCAAAGAAAAACATTTTATTGCTACACGTTATAATAAAGCTAGGTTCCTGATATGGAATTTACACTGCTGTGTTTTATAGACCTCCTTCTTCCTGCTTTAAGTCAGGTGACTTCATGCATTAAGGAAAACGGAATATCATCAAAGCACAAGTTAGTGTTAGAGAAAAACAAGTATCAGCGCCTTAGGACACCACAGGCAGTGCACTGTTCTTTTCAAATATGTCAGAAAATTAACTATTTATAAAGACTTTTGTTACACATAAGATTAGGGCTATATTTTCCATTGGTATTTTTATATTTGCTCATTGAAACTGTCCATAAAACATCAAAAGTTCAGCTGACACAGCTTCTACATTGACTTTGGAAAGAATGAAGGTCTGAGTACGGAACAGGGATTTTTGGTATGGGTTTTTCAGTCTTCATCCCTGTAGAATTATAATATTAGCATAGGTTCCTGATCATAAAGAGATGCAAGCAATCAATAAAGCTATTAAAACTGAAACCATTTTGAAGTGCATTTGGATCAGTTATTCTATGCTGTAACTCTGCTGTGTTTCTCTACAAGACTTGATTTTTTTATTCATTTTTTTTCCTCTCTTTTGAGAGTGTTAAGTCAATTATTTTCCCAAAAGATGCTGACTACACTGGAATTCAACTGAGATTTTCTCTGTTTAAAATGATTACTACCCCAAAAGGCTTGGAATTTGCACACTGCTAGCTACAGGTGATGCAGTACTCACATCAAATTGAGCTAAAACAGTTCCAGTGATAAGCCCCTCTGCTAGCTGAATCATGGATTCCCTCAGAGCATTATCATCTTGATGGACACCATCAAGAGGAGATTTCTCAGGGATGTATTGGAAGTCAGGCTCACTCTCCAGCTTCTCTTCCACAACATCATAGACAGCTGTAACAAACAAAGTTATGGAGGTTTTAGATAAGTAATGTTTAAATAAAATTATAATGTAATTAAAATTAAGTTTAGGTCATTTAATTAAATCATCAGAAAAGAAGTATTTATCCTGTAGAAAAATTCACATTCACTAACACACTGATTTTAACCCCCTCATCAGCAAGGGCAAGCAGGCTTTACTGACTACTGCTACCCAGGACATAACTATTATGTGGTTAAATTGTCATTTTAAGTGAAAGTATTTCACTGACAGTTGAAATTCTGATCAAACCTCATGTTACCTGCTAAATTATCTGGTGTATTCCTTAATCCCAGATGCACACATCATGCCTTTGAAGTTATTACAGTTGTATTTACATTTTTTCAGTTTGAACGATTTATTCTTTTAAGCTTCAGTAATTAGGGCATGACACGTAGATCATCACCAGAAAAAATGGCACTAATACATGCCATAATAACACTATCAGTTCTATTCACTTGCCCTGTCTATAAACAAATTGAAAAACAATACGTATCGTCTACTGTACATAAAAAACATATGCTGTCAGAAAGCTTCTCTTTAATTGAAATGACGTGACCATGGAGGAGGGAACTGGCAGCTCCTCACTTCTACAACTTAAGCGTTTTTATCAGAAATAAAAAGTTAACCAATGTAAGAGGATACTGATTTAATAGGCTGGTAAACAAAACTAATGATTTTATCTGAAAAAGAAAGTAAACATACAAAAACTGCAAGAAAACTTGCATGCAGAAGAAGAGCACACCGAAGTGGGAAGCATTAATCAGTGAATACAGGAAAAATTGTTTATGAGGTTAACTGACATACTCATCTAATTTCAATTATTCTGATTGAGCATCATTATTTTTCATTTTGCCTTCCTTGTGCAATTGTATTATAATTGGGATGCAGAGCAGAATTAAACCCAGTGACCACCTGCTGGCAACACTTCAATAGTGTATGTCATGAATATACTGCACAAGCTATTAATTTAGACTGCATTTTTAGCACTTCCTTCTATTAAGTCTCATCAAGTAGAAATCTAACCAGTTGTTCTGAATTGTTTTAAGAACATATGGAAGGATTTTGCATATATGGAACTCCAGAGCCATTCAAATGCTGGGTTACTGTTTTTTGTGGTTTTGTTTTTCTTTTTCCTCAAGGGAATAACTAGTAGCCTCAGAAACTGCATTCAACATGCATATCGTTTCTTGGACTTTTTTTTTTTTTTTTTTAAACATCAGTGACAGTGAGAGCAGGCTTTAAATCAGCTATACCTAGTTATGCACAGCTCCTCAGAGAATGGGATCAGTTAAGATTTGCACTTAGGCTGCGTTGCTGCAGTTCACTTACAAGGAAATGAGTTCTTTCTAAAAGATAAGCATTCTATCCCAGGGCACAAAATGAAGATCAGCAAATTACGACAAGCTGCCTTTTTTGTTTGTTTGCTTTTTGCATTAGGTAGGAATCACTTACCATTGGGTCGAACTAGGAGCACAAGTTCCCCTGAGTGTCTCTCACAGCTAGCTTTAATAAACATAACAACTTGATCATGGGTATGTTCTGCTATATCCCTGCCATTGATCAGTACAACTTGGTCTCCTTCATTCAAACGAGGGACACAAAGATCAGCCTGCAATGTTAAAAAAAAAATAAAAATGTGTTAAGCGAGTCATTTCCAAGTTGTCACCTTAAAATAGCAATTTTATCTATATTCATCTAACTTGAATCGTAACAACCAAGTTGCTATGGTTGCTGCATTGTATTCAAAAGATAAATCGGAGTGTTGCACAATGCATGAGATGGTGCCATTCATATGAACAAACTGATTTGTCACTGGGAAGAGACTGTCATTTTAACATGTCTTCAGCTGCTGTTACTCTGCTCATCCCATTAAAGTAGAAGGCTTGGTTGAGCTTCCCTTCCCTGTCTGAATTTCATGCAGGCAACTAAAAAGCAAGATATTCTTATCTTAGAAGGGAAGAGAGTAAATTGCCCAAATCAATTTCATATAATCTCACAATTTCATTTATGAAATACTACAATTGTAATGACAAAGCTAAGGCAAGGACCAAAGTCAACGCACAAATCTAAATAATCCCAGAAAGACAAACAAACAAAAATAATTATACCACAGTTTAACCATGAAGTGAAAGAACATATGCCATCACCAAATCAGTCACTGGAAGTATTTAGTCAAAATTATTTATACTATTAAATATTTTTGATATAATAATTTACATTAAGACCATGTTCTCAGCACGTATTTCCAGAATTCTAATCATAAAAAAAAAAAAGCAAAACTGTCTACTCTAAAATGCATACGCAGAACTGACTTCAGCCAGCTGAATAACAGGTCAGTATTTCTGGTCATCAACTGACAGAACATTGTGCCTATTTTGAAGACGCTATTGATAGCTACCAAACACCAGTAACAACAGTCAGACTTGATGAATGACTCATGATGCCTGATTTTAAATTAATCTTGGCTTTATTCAGCTCTGTCACTGGAATAAGAGGTGTTTGTGTTTGCTGTTTTAGTTATTTTTAACAGAAAGGTCCGCATGTAGTTTCTATGAAATTATATTAATGCCTATACCAAAAATAGGCAAGCGTATGCATTTTTAAGATGACAGCTCAAGAAGCAATGCGTACTGAACATCTGCAGATCCAATTTTCTGGCAGTAGAATAAGCATTTTTTCTGAGGATTAAATATTTTTTATTTTTTTTATTTATTAAATACGTCACGTAGACCTAAGAAATAACTACCAGCATTGAGCACGTACTTCAAGATAGATATAACAACTAGTTTGAATGTCGGTAACTTACGGGTGTTCCTGGAGCTACCCTGGACACTATTACTGGCATCTTCTGATCATATCCACCCTTTGAAAATAAATTACATTTGTAATAAATCATAAAAGCCAGAAAATGAGCTTAAGAAACACAAAAGGAATAGGCTACTGTACCTTTACATTGAAGCCAAACCTTCCATTTTCATCTGGTTTCATTCTGATCATAACAAGATTGTCATGGGGAACACCACCATTGGGCTAGTAAAAGCAAAGAATACATATATATTACTCTGTTCTTTGTTCGAAGTTAGCATAGTCTTTGAGGATATTGCAAAGAATAATTTTCCCCTTTCTTCATAAAGTAATTGCTATTGGACACTTGAGAAAACATCAAATAACACAAACATCTCACTTGAGTTTTGCACAGAAGGAAAAAAGAATTATATACCTAAAGTCTTGGACACAATTAAATCACTAGTGTGCTCTGTCAAAGCAAATTCCAAGTAAGAAACCATACTAAAACAGACAAATTGGCTTCAAGCAGTCTCAAGAAAAACAAATTACTAAGTGGAAATATTTAAAATTCATTTTACTTAAGACTGCACTAAAAAGCCTGCAGTAAAAATGTGATATATTATTACAAAAAAAGAGAGAAGAAAATTGAGTTGGTTTTTCTTTTTTCTTTCCCCCTATCAACAGCAGTACGATGGTAGTAAGCAGGGACAAGTTCAGCAATAGAATCTTGGTTCTATATCCCCTGTCCTATTTCTTCTACAGTGCAGTATTAGTTCTGTTGAGCTCTGACTATTTGAGTAGGTTTTTTTGGTTATTTTATCAGAAAAAGCTTGTCATAGGATCCACCATTAGACTGGGGAACACTGCATACTTGTGTAATCTGGCAAAATCAAATTCTTGTCATTGAAATGATTTTCAGTTTGTTCCACATTGTTATTTATTTCACAAGCTGAATACTACCCAGTACTTCTAGTAATACTTCACATCCAAACCATAAAGACATATGCTTCGTTGACGCTTTCAAAGATACCGACTACACAATGCATAAGATTCATATTCAGGAAGGAAGAAAAACATCAATTTATTAAAGGAAAGCAAGTATTCCCAAATGGTATGAATGTTCAAAACAACAACAAAAAAAGTCAACTTGGTTTCACACACTTTAAGCTTTTGATTGAAGTAAAACCACGCCACACCTTCTCCTAACACATTCTTAAGAATGAAAAGATAAAAATTTGGGGAAGGAGAGGAAAGTAACAGCCTAAGATATATTGATGAGGAGGTTATTGTTCATTTTGCACAAGAACCAAGGTGTGGCAAGCTTTGTGCCATTCCATTCCTCAGATAAAAAAAAAGAATAATTACTTCCCATTTTAACAACTAATTTTGAGGAGCATTTTATAATGAAAAATCCGGAGAGAACACTACATATCATCATTAACTTGTCTGACTGAGGAAACTCCTGGCCACACCTGTTTTCAAACGCTTCTGCATAGTCTCAGACTGGATGTTTAAGGACTGCTGGTGCACTAAAAAGCTGTCATCTCCATACCTGTCCTGCTATCGTATGGGCTCTCCCTACTTAAACTGGCAAAGGAAATTTGACAGCTTAATGAAGTCAAAATGGTGAGGTTTATCCTTGAAATTCTTGAGATGGAGCAATAGAAGAGACTTCAGTGGTACAGGAAACTGAAGTGTATACTGATTAGAAAAGAAAATACATTCCAAATCCTAAATTTCTAATTTCACAAAAGGTAAGAGTCATGCCGTCTTCCTCATTCTCTAGGACCCAAAATAAAAAGCCATCAGCAGACTACATTATATCTTCAATTACAACAGGGTACTGCCTTAAGAAAGGCTGCAGGAATGTAACTCATTGGATCTTAGCGAACAATCACAATGACAAGGCACACGGAAAAAGCAATCTCATTCTGCAAAACCAACACAGCTGTGTGAGAACTAAAGGGAGTTTCAAAAAAAAAAACTACCGAAAGTTATTTTTGTCAATTTAGTACAGATAACTGAATACTGGATGACTCGATAAGCAGTTACTTTTCAAAACAGAACTTCACTATGACTCAGGTAAGCATGAAAAGAAGACGAAGTTGTTAAAAAAACTATCTCATGATTTAATTAAAGCAAACTTTTCATGACATTTCAAAAATGCCCATAACTTTAAAGTTTCACTTCTGTGTGTTTTATTAAAACTCCAGCTGTGAAATTAAGTATGGATGTTATGGGAATCTTAATTTTATAACAAGGTCTGAGAGGACATCCTAGGCTTAGAGTTCAGAATTACGAACTAAAATAAACTTAAGGCATCTCTAAAATATAAATTTTGGGAGCTGGCATAATTGTGAATGCGTGAGGTTGGTGAAACTGTTTATGAAGTACTAGTTACATTCGAATGTTAAACTATTCTCCCATCCTGCAAAATGTTTCTTGTCCCATATCAGTATAAAACCAAGAGCCATCTGAAAACCTTTGTTAGGACAAAAAAAATTATTACAAAAATCATAGAAATGGTTAGACAGACAATAATCAGCCGACCATCTTAGTCATCTAGCACATGCCTAAGAAAGAAAAAACACTTGCTTAGGTTTTCACAACCCTTGCCCTTAGTCCCTTGGTAACGTATCTCTTGGAAATTCTGATCAGAAATACTATCGTAGATTCAGAAATCCTCCCCTAACAAAACTACTCTAGAAGCTTGAAGGAAGTTTTAGTGTCAGCTTTTTGATAAAAGCTAGATTAAATAAGTTTTCAGACTAGCAGTAGTTAACTTCATTGCCTTCTTTAAAACGGACAGTGACTCTTCAAATAAATAAAAAAATAGAAGCATTTACAAGTGCAGACAAACTGAGCATTATAATGAAGACTAAAATGTTTTGCACACCCATTCCAGTGTAGTCATTTTGTGACAACAGACAAAAAAACTTACTGTGGACTTCTCAGGTGATGCAGGAACATCAAACGTTTCATTGATGTGGTTATCCAGTTCTTGCTGTGAGTGTGAATGATGAATTTGGTTCCAACTGTTCTTTTTAAATTGTTTGGGTGGTAATGCAGGAGGCTGCCCATCTATAGGAGTTTCTTGAGATCTAAATACCAAAATACAAAAAGTATTAAGTGGAAACATTACTAGATATTGACAGTGCTTTAAGGATTCCAAATAAACTGCAGAAACTGCTTGGTGAAACTACAAGTTAGAGACCTGAATATATCTATATAATATTTTTAGAATCTCAAAAATTTGCTGTAGTTGAATAGAAGTGTAGGTTTGGCAACGTTAGTATCTTTCTCTTGAAAAGCAACTGAATATAGAACCAGTAAGTTTCACTTTTACAAACTAAGCTTCTAGCACCTTTTGTGTTTACAAACTATAAAATTCATCATATTTATACTGTACACTCCAGCTAAAAAATACATATCTAAAATATGTAACGCTTATTTTCCCCAATAAGAGAATTACTTTAGTTCCCACAAATTAATGACTGAAATGTACATCTTAAAACCAGACAACAGCATTATAATGAAGTGCTCCCACAGTAGTTCTTGGCCTTCAATCTAGAAATAAGGAGTGAAAATTCGTAACAATTCATTTGTCCACCTACAGCTCCTTGCAAAGCTCACTGGAGTTGACAGCATTAAGTTTTTCAGTTTAAAATTACGTGTATATATATAAACACATATTTCATGGGATATTTGGTTTTATTCCTCTCTCGAAGATACTTCCCTTGAAACTGTGTGCAGTATTTTAGTAATTGTAAGAATGGAATATGTAGCAGGCATTTTTCAGTGAGTTTTAACACCATTACTGAAGACGAAATTGCAGAAACTTCTATTTCTGTTCAGCTCTGCAAGCACTGTACTGCAGATTAACAAAAAAGTCCTGTGTTTACATGCAATATGGATAATTTCCTTTATTAGTCCCTTTGGAATAAAAGCTTAACTGTATAATTTGTATTACATAAATATATGATTCATCTTTCATTACGTGGCATTGTACTTCAGAATTAAGAACGTTTTTAGAGGCTCAAAAGGGCAGTTAGCACATAGTTCCCATTAACTTCGTTTGAATGCCAGCTGCTAAATACCAACACGGATACATTCCTTCCTCCCCATGAACCACATTAAAAGATATTATTAAGTAATTTAACTACTTATGACAACAGCCCACTGATACTAGTGGCAAATCCAAAAACCACAAGGAATGAAGTTACAGGTTACAGTTAAACGTACGAGAATGCTACCACTAAGAGTGGGTGCAGCCGTTCTTCCATCTGCTCCTCATGCTCCCTTTCCCTGAATCGCTCCAGTGCTCCTCCTTGGCCAACCCAGCTTACCAAACAAGCAGAAACACAGCGACTTTTTGGACAAGCCTGGGTAGCTCGCTGCTGGTTCAACAAGGTGAACTGACTCATCTCCAAGTGGAGGGAAGGAATGACACTCCCACAGGCCAGACATAGAACCCTGCTCCTACCGTTATCTGTAAGCCGCAGCACTGACTCATCATACCCGAGATCCCTCTGGTGTGAGGAGTGCTGCCGTAGTTACTACCAGGCTAGCTGCAGTTAACTGAAAACTGGGGGAGACTCATAAGGAGAGAGTACAGCATTTCAAGTTGCTGCAAGTAGGAAAACCTAAGGCAGTAACACATCAAATTCCACGTTGCAGAACGCGTCTCTAGGCAATGAAAGACAGACTCCAGCTACACGTTTTCAAAAATAAAAAATGAAAAATAAGATCAAGATTGTCTTGGTGATTTAAAGTAAGGAACGAACGTCTTCCAGGATGAGTGACAATGGAGAGGGAAAAGGAACATTTCACTATAAGAAATACATGCATTGTCCATTTCATTTGTTAAAAATTTAGGCTATTTTTTAGAAAACAAAAATACGGACAGGATTCTTTTGGAAAAAAATCCTAATATTGTGCTGGGTGTTTTTGCTTTATCTCAGCTTTTAGAAAATAAAAAATATATATTTTTTGTGACACAACTACCTTGGGGAATTGACTAAAAAGTTTT